>NC_079407.1:4258667-4398667 GCF_029220125.1 Pseudoliparis swirei
CCTTCCCACCTTGGGAAGGGTGGCAGCGTGTGTGTGTGTGTGTGTGTGTGTGTGAGTGTAAGGGAGGGCCGCTTCATCTAAAAGCAAAGCCACCGCCCACGATAAGACCAGCAGAGACACGCTCTCCGGCGTGTGACTGCACTACTAAGAAGCTGCGGGGAGAGACCCATGATGCATCACACCGGGGAGCTGAAAGAAAACTCATATTTTCTCTGTAGATTACGGGGCATGATGATCAAGATCATCCTGACATAAACCCGCCTGCGTCTCGGCCAGCTTTTCCTCTTCCAGGCACAGCGGGCCGGGATCCCTCATCAGGGCAGTTGGCAGGAGTCCGTCGACCTCCTGGAGGGTCTCTCCTCAGCACCAGCATCACGCTCAGCGTCCAGCAGGGGGCAGCAGCGCCGCGACGCTCAGCGCCACCAGGGGAACCAGTTGACTCGTCTGGCCGTGTGTGTGTGTGTGTGTGTGTGTGTGTCATCAGTGGAGATGAAAGACTTTCCTTCCTTCCTTCCTTCCTTCTTTACTTCCTTCCATCGCTTCCTTCCTCCATCCCTCCCTCCCTCTCTCCTTCCATCCCTCTCTCCTTCCTTCTTTCTTTCCTTCCAAAGTTCCTTCAATCGCTTTCTTCCTTTCCTATCCTTTTCTTCTCCTTCCTTACTTCCTTCAATACTTCCTTCCTCCCTCCCCCCTTCCGTCCATCCCTCCTTCCTTCCTTCCTTACTTCTATTGTTTCTTTCCCTCCTTCCATACTTCCTGCCTTTCCTTCCCTTTCCTTCTTTCCTTCCTTCAATTGCTTCCTTCCTTCCTTCCTCCCTCCCTCCCTCCTTCCTTCTTTCTTTCCTTCCATACTTCCTTCCATCGTTTTTCATTCCTTTCTTTCTTCCTTCCTCCCTTTCCTTACTTCCTCCCTCCCCCTTCCTCCCTCCCTCCTTCCATCCCTCTCTCCTTCCTTCTTTCTTTCCTTCCAAAGTTCCTTCAATCGCTTTCTTCCTTTCCTATCCTTTTCTTCTCCTTCCTTACTTCCTTCCTTTCCTTACTTCCTTCAATACTTCCTTCCTCCCTCCCCCCTTCCGTCCGTCCCTCCTTCCTTCCTTCTTTTGTTTCTTTCCCTCCTTCCATACTTCCTGCCTTTCCTTCCCTTTCCTTCATTCTTTCCTTCCTTCTTTCCTTCCTTCAATTGCTTCCTTCAATTGCTTCCTTCCTTCCTTCCTTCCTCCCTCCCTCCCTCCTATTTGGCCATGTGTGTGTGTGTGTGTCACCGGTGGAGATGACAGACCGGGGATCTGATCTCCGTGGCGTGAGGGCGCCTCTAGAGGAGGTCACCGCAGCCTCGATGGAGGCGGTGGAGGAAGTGACGGGTGATTCAGGGCGGAGGAGAAATGAAAATCGGGTGGAGAGTCCCGCCGAGGCAAGAACCCGGAGACGATGGAAAGCGGTTTCGGTGCCTGCAGCGACACACGTGTCATGGCGGCCGCCATGCGGGACAGAATGTGAGAAACATGGCGGCAAAAGAGGAGCGACCGCCTCCAATGGAGGCTTCACCCAAACCCTCCAAGGCTTAAACCACAAGTCATCATGGGGCTCGAGCTCGTCCTTTGGGGTGAGCGTTACTCAGTATTTTGACTTGAAGGGGCAGATGTACTGAACTACGTGTGTGTGTGTGTTTGTGTGTGTGTGTGTGTGTTTGTGTGTGTGTGTTTACTCCTTCAGGTTTGTTCGGGCAGGTGAGAGCGATGCTTTTCAAAACCTGCCACTAGATAACTGGAGCAAAATAAATAAATAAATAATATGCCTCAAACCTATTGCAGGAGAGCTTCTGTGGGATTTATTTGGGGCAACATACCCCCCCCCCCCACACACACACACACACACACACACACTCACACACACACACAAACACACAGGGGGAAATGAAAAAGTCGGAAGTTGCCAAAGAGGCGAGGTTCATTTCATTTTGTGGGGTTGAGTCCACATCAATAAAACATGAGCATACTTTACTTTTGGCTCTCGGAGCGGGTTCAACTCTGACTTACGGAAACCTCGTCAACAGAGGATGGGAGAAAAATAATGGCAGTCGGGGGGGGGACGGACGACGACGACGACGACACACCATTGATGAGGATGAGAGGTGAAAATCCAGTTCCATCACTTATTGTTTACAAGTTTGGAGCCATAATCTTGGTTTCTTCTTCTTTTTTTATTTTGCAGGAAAGGGCATTAAGCCCTTCACTGCTGACGGGAGAACTTGAAGGCATCCCATAGGGGTCCTTATGGGTCCTAATGGGGCCTTATGGGTCCGTATGGGTCCTAATGGGGCCTTATGGGTCCTTATGGGTCCTTATGTGTCCTTATGTGTCCTTATGGGGCCTTATGGGGCCTTATTCAGTTTATTTTCAGTTTATTTGTATAGCCCAATTTCACAAATTACAAATTTGTCTCAGAGTGCTTTACAATCTGTACACATAGACATCCCTGCCCCAAAACCTCACATCGGACCAGGAAAAACTCCCAAATAACCCTTCAGGGGGAAAAAAAGGGAAGAAACCTGCAGGAGAGCAACAGAGGAGGATCCCTCTCCAGGATGGACAGGTGCAATAGATGTAATGTGTACAGAAGGACAGATTTAGAGTTAAAATACATTCAATGAATGTGACAGAGTGTATGAATAGTTCATAGTAGGCATATTCCGCGATGGAGACCTCCACGATCCATCAGGCAGATGGCGGTGGGGAGGAGGAGTCTCAACAGTGGGCGGAGTCTCAACAGGACAGTGGCGTAGTCAGGAACAGGAATTCCACGACCCAAACCTCGATGATCCATCAGGCAGATAGGATCTATGTCGTCTCATAGGGTCCGATGACCCCATGAGACGTGAAGTCAAAAGGACTCCGGGGAGAAAGCAGAGTTAGTAAGTCTACACAGAAGCCCGCTGTGCACCAACCACTTCACGTTTCGAACCAGTTTTCCCTGCTCAGCGACACACCCGCTGAGGAACACACCCTGGTTATCGGGAGCTCTATAGTCAGGAACGTGAAAATAGCGAAGCCACGGACCAGAGTCGTGCCTCCCGGGGGCCAGAGCGGGCGACGTGGAGTCTTGTTTGAAGCTGCTGGCTAAGGATAAGCGGAGATACAGTCAGATTGTAATACACGCCGGTGGTAATGACGCCGAGCCGCTCGGAACTCACTAAAATTAATGTGGAATCGGTGTGCTTATGCCAAGACGTTGTCGGACACCGTAATTTTCTCTGGCCCTCTCCCAAATTTGCAGACAGACGAATTGTATAGCGAATGTCGTCTTTCAACCGCTGGCTGTCGAGGTGGTGCCCAGCGAATAATGTGGGCTAAAGACAACTGGAAGACTTTCTGGGGAAAACCTGATCTGATGAGGAGGCGGCATTCATCCCACGTTGGACGGAGCGTCTCATTTCTGCGAATATGACCAAGTTGATCACCGGACTTAATCTATGACAACCCAGGGTTCAGATCAGGAACCGGGAGCAGAGTTGTAGTTTAACACCTTCTCTGCTCTTCCATTCGAGCAGTTACCCACCCTTGACTTTAGAGTAGAGACTGTGTCTGTCCCACGCCACTTCAATTAAATAAATCAAAAGTAAGCAGAAGAGGAGTCGACAATAACCTTATACAAGTTAACACAATTATTTCAGCAGTGCAACAAAATAGGTCTATTAAATGTGGTCTCCTAAATATTCGATCTCTGTCATCTAAAGCTGTGTTACTGAATGATTTAATATCAGATAATCACATTGATTTATGTTGCCTAACTGAAACCTGGCTGAGCCATGAAGAATATGTCTGCCTGAATGAATCGACTCCTCCAAGTCATATTAATACTCACATTCCTCGAGGCACCGGTCGAGGAGGTGGAGTAGCAGCCATCTTTGAATCGAGCCTATTAATTAATCCTCAACCAAAATTACACTACACCTCATTTGAAAGCCTTGTTCTTAGTCTTTCACATCCAACCTGGAAAACACTACAGCCAATTCGATTTGTGATTCTGTACCGCCACCAGGTCCATATTCAGAGTTTATATCTGAATTCTCAGAATTTATATCAAGTTTGGTTCTTAAAACCGATAAAGTTATTATTGTTGGAGATTTTAATATCCATGTGGATGTTGATAATGATTGCCTTAGTGCTGCATTCATCTCCTTGTTGGACTCGATTGGCTTCTGTCAGAGAGTACAGAAACCCACTCACAGCTTTGGCCACACGCTTGATCTTGTTCTTACTTATGGCGTTGACATTGAGCATTTGAACGTCTTCCCACAGAATCCTCTTCTGTCAGACCACAACCTCATAACTTTTGAATTTATACTACCGGAGTGTACTCCGTTAGTCAAAAGTTTCTACACTAGATGTCTAACTGATAGTGCTGTAGCTAAATTTAAAGAAGCGATTCCTTCTGTATTTGATTCGATACCACGTCTCAATATAACAGAGGACTCCTGGTCTAACTTTAGTCCGTCCCAGATTGATCATCTTGTTGACAGTGCCATAGGCTCTCTGAGAATGACACTGGACTCGATAGCCCTCTGAAGAAGAAGACAGTGAGGAAGAGGAGGTTTGCTCCTGGTATAACCCTCAGACCCGCAAACTGAAGCACACGTCACGAAAGCTTGAACGCATATGGCGTTCAACTAATCTCGAAGAATCCCGCTTAGTTTGGCGAGATAGTCTTAAAACATATAAGAAGGCCCTCCGTAATGCCAGAGCAGCCTATTACTCATCAATAATAGAAAAATAAGCACAACCCCAGGTTTCTCTTCAGCACTGTAGCCAGGCTGACAGAGAGTCACAGCTCTGTGGAGCCGAGCATTCCTATAAACCTTAGTGGTAATGACTTTATGAACTTCTTTAATGAAAAGATTTTAACTATTAAGGACAAGATTAATAATCTCTTGCCCATAACCAGTGCCAATCTGTTCTCAAGTGGAATGGCCTTGGAAACCGCTGTATGCCCTGGTGTATATTTGGAGGATTTTCTCCTATCAACCGTGACCAATTATTTTCAACGGTTTCTACTTCAACACGCCTACCTGTCTCTTGGACCCCATCCCGACGAGGCTGCTTAAAGACGTTTTGCCTTTAATTGGCGGCTCTCTATTAGATATTATCAATGTGTCTCTGCTAACAGGCCACGTACCACACTCCTTCAAGGTGGCTGTTATTAAACCTCTCCTGAAGAAGCCCACTCTGGATCCAGAGGTATTGGCTAACTACAGACCGATCTCTAACCTCCCCTCCTCTCCAAGATCCTTGAGAAAGTGGTCGCAAATCAGTTGTGCGACTTTCTACATCATAATAGTTTATTTGAGAAATTTCAATCAGGATTTAGAAAACACCACAGCACCGAGACGGCACTGGTGAAAATTACAAATGACCTCTTAATGGCAGCAGATAAAGGACTCCTCTCTGTCCTGGTCTTGTTAGACCTTAGTGCTGCATTCGACACCATTGACCATGACATCCTGTTACAGAGACTGGAGCAGTCGATTGGCATTTCAGGCACGGCACTAATTTGGTTTAAATCCTATTTATCAGATCGATCTCAGTTTGTATTTGTAAACGATGACGCCCCGATAACCACCAACGTTAATCACGGAGTTCCACAAGGTTCTGTGCTTGGACCAATTTTATTTACCTTATACATGCTTCCTTTGGGCAATATTATCAGGAAACACTCCATAAACTTTCATTGTTATGCAGATGATACTCAACTATATTTATCGATAAAACCAGAGGAGAGCAACCAACTCTGTAAAATTCAAGCATGTCTTAAAGACATAAAACATGGATGACCTGCAACTTCTTGATGTTAAACTCAGACAAAACCGAAGTAATTTTAATCGGCCCTGAGCACCTCAGAGATCAATTATCTGGTGATGTGGATTCTGTAGACGGCATTGCCCTGGCATCCAACACCACTGTAAAGAATCTTGGCGTTATCTTTGATCGGGACTTGTCCTTTAACTCCCACGTAAAGCAAATCTCAAGGACTGCATTCTTTCATCTACGTAATATTTCAAAAATCAGGCACATCTTGTCTCAAAAGATGCAGAAAAATTGGTTCACGCGTTCGTTACTTGAGACTGGATTACTGCAACTCCTTATTAGCAGGCTGCTCTAATAAATCTCTTAGGTCCCTCCAGTTGATCCAGAATGCTGCAGCTCGTGTTCTCACTAAAACTAAGAAAAGAGATCACATCACTCCTGCACTAGCTGCTCTGCACTGGCTCCCAGTAAAATCAAGAATCACTTTTAAAATTCTTCTCTTAACCTACAAAGCCTTGATTGGTGATGCTCCATCATATCTTAAGGAGCTTGTCGTACCATATTGCCCCACTAGAGCGCTACGCTCACTAAATGCGGGACTACTTGTAGTTCCTAGAGTCTTAAAAAGTAGAATGGGAGCCAGAGGCTTTACTTATCAAGCTCCTCTTTTATGGAACCAGCTTCCAATTTCAGTCCGGGAGGCAGACAGAGTCACCTCGTTTAAGAGTAGACTTAAGACCTTCCTCTTTGACAGAGCTTATAGTTAGGGCTGAATCAGGTTTGCCCTGGTCCAGCCCCTTGATATGCTGCTATAGACTTTTAGCAGCCGGCGGACGTTTTAGGATGCACTGAGTACCTATCTCCTCTTTTCTCTCCTTAAGGATGAATTTTCATCTCTCAATCACACGTTACTAACTCTGCTTTCTCCCTGGAAGTCCTTTTGACTTTACGTCTCATGGGGTCATCGGACCCTATGAGACGGCATAGATCCTATCTGCCTGATGGATCGTCTGGGTCGTGGAATTCCTGCTCATGACTACGCCACTGTCCTGTTGAGACTCCGCCCACTCCTCCTCCCCACCGCCATCTGCCTGATGGATCGTGGAGGTCTCCATCGTGGAATATGCCTACTATGAACTATTCATACACTCTGTCATATTCATTGAATGTATTTTAACTCTAAATCTGTCCTTCTGTACACATTACATCTATTGCATCTGTCCATCCTAGGAGAGGGATCCTCCTCTGTTGCTCTCCTCCAGGTTTCTTCCCTTTTTTTCCCCCTGAAGGGTTATTTGGGAGTTTTTCCTGGTCCGATGTGAGGTTTTGGGGCAGGGATGTCTATGTGTACAGATTGTAAAGCACTCCGAGACAAATTTGTAATTTGTGAAATTGGGCTATACAAATAAACTGAATTGAATTGAATTGAATTGATTGAGAGATGAAAATTCATCCTTAAGGAGAGAAAAAAAAGAGGAGATAGGTACTCAGTGCATCCTAAAACGTCCCCCGGCAGCTATAAGCCTATAGCAGCATATCAAGGGGCTGGACCAGGTGAACCTGATTCAGCCCTAACTATAAGCTCTGTCAAAGAGGAAGGTCTTCAGTCTACTCTTAAACGAGGTGACTGTGTCTGCCTCCCGGACTGAAGGTGGAAGCTGGTTCCATAAAAGAGGAGCTTGATAACTAAAGGCTCTGGCTCCCATTCTACTTTTTAAGACTCGAGGAACTACAAGTAGTCCCGCATTTAGTGAGCGTAGCTCTCTAGTGGGGCAATATGGTACTACAAGCTCCTTAAGATATGATGGTGCATCACCAATCAAGGCTTTGTAGGTTAAGAGAAGAATTTTAAAAGTGATTCTTGATTTTACTGGGAGCCAGTGGAGAGCAGCTAGTGCAGGAGTGATGTGATCTCTTTTCTTAGTTTTAGTGAGAACACGAGCTGCAGCATTCTGGATCAACTGGAGGGACCTAAGAGATTTATTAGAGCAGCCTGATAATAAGGAGTTGCAGTAATCCAGTCTATGGGGCCTTATGGGTCCTTTTGGGGCCTTATGGGGCCTTATGGGGCCTTATGGGTCCTTATGGGGCCTTATGGGGCCTTATGTGTCCTTATGGGGCCTTATGGGTCCTTATGTGTCCTTTTGGGGCCTTATGGGTCCTTATGGGTCCTCATGTGTCCTTTTGGGGCCTTATGGGGCCTTATGGGTCCTTATGTGTCCTTTTGGGGCCTTATGGGGCCTTATGTGTCCTTATGGGGCCTTATGGGGCCTTTCGGTGCACGCAAAAAAGAAACCCCAATTCCGTGTGCTGAGACTTGAGGGGATCGAACAACGCTCGCCGGCGGCCGCCAATTATTCATAATTTGCATTACGGTGCATCAACATCGTCATCCAAGGAGAAAAGTGCAATAACACTTAATGGCGTAGAGGATTTAGGGGGGGGGGGGGAGGGGGGGGTCATGAAATAGGAGGCACACAGCCAAAATCCTCACGGGGACAACACGACGGAGATTCGATGGCGGTTGGAAAAACAACAGATAATGGAAACATATTTCAACCGCCATAAATCTTCCTTCTCGAGCGGCGGCGTTAAGCCGACTTACTTTGGAGACCGCGTGCGTGATAACCTCCCCCCCCCCCTCTTTCCCCCCCTCTGTGGCCTCTGAATGTCATCGCGCTCCGATCCTCTTGTCCGAGTGTTTTCCGCGACACTTAAAAATTGATCGCTTCCCCAACGAACACCTGTGTCTGCCGCGGATTTCCCATTCCAGCGGAATTACTCGCCGTGGCATGAGAAAAAGGGGTTATTCGGACTTTGAGGGACTTGTGTATCACAAATTGCATGCGGGAGAGGGGGGGGGGGGTGGAAGGGGGGATTTCTCCGTTCTCTCTTCTCCAAAAAAATATCTCAGAATCCGCTGTTGCCGTCTGGCGCGGTTATTTCAATTAAAGTCGCGATAACGGCCCAGCGAGTGATTAAGTGGGTGATTAGTCATTATCAAACCACGCACGGCGCCATCGCATTAACATCGGGGTGTGGGGGGGGGGGTGACAACGGGAACGCCGCCAGGGCAGGTTTCGACAAATAAGGGGACGGGAGAGATCCATTACGCCCACGGAGGCCGGGCGCAGAGAATAAGGTGACGGAGAGAGAGAGAGAGAGAGAGATCCACCAAGTCTTCGTCTTTGACATTTGTTGAACAGTTAAACAACAATTGTGTTAAACAGGTAAAGTTGCTCTTTGAAAGATCACAGGTCCGATCCCAGTTCATAACAAACATCACAACTCTCAGCAAACGTCCGTCACGTTTCCTCGTATTGATTGGCAGGTGGGCGGGTCCACCAGAACCCCGTGATGTGATTGGTTGTTGCGTTGGGTGGGTTCTAGGACGCTTGAGCACTTCTGGTCATCGTCCCAATGATCGTTTACTGGTCTGGAGTCAGCTGAGACGCAGACACACATGGTTTTACTAGATCTTTTGCACTTCAAAATAAACATTCGTTTGTGTTCTTAAAATTAAATAATAAAAAGAAAACACAAAGAATGATAAGCGAGTGGTTATCAATTAGTTATATATTATATATATAGGATTCACCAAACTCTTACATGGGGAACAGTGCTCCATATGATTTTTTTATTTAGCTTCCCACTAATTGCTTTATTGTGCTCAAAACAACAACAGTGCACCGGCCGCACTGAATTCAATGGAAATCTAATTATTTCCACCTCGTTATTTTATCCATAAAAACCAAAGTTTCAGTGGGAGTTGAATTTTAAGGTCCTTTTTTCCGTGACCCTTCGTCACGTGAGCCACCACTAATTAGCGAGTGTTTCAGGACAGAATAACACGTAAATAGACCACGCGCAGAGCGCCTCATGAGCTCTGGGGCTGAACGTCCTGACACAAACAACGAGTTGTTGTTGTGACGGCTTCTCCCTCAAAGACTTTGGTTGTTTCCGGTAATTTGACATGTGAGGGAGAGAGAGAGCCGGGGAACAAGAGGAGGAGGTAATTAGCTGATATGGTTGTGGGAGACGAAGACGAATGGCTTGTGCACTCCTTTCTGCCTCATGTGTTGCATTAGAGACGCCAAGTGGCGTAGAATGCAATTGCCTATTTCGTTCTTGGATTTGTCCCTCCTCTCTTACCGTAGCTAGTTCCTGTTTCACGATTCTACTGAAAGCACATTCTGCAGCTACGTTTCTCTTCACTGCTTGATAACCTTTCAAGTGCTAAGTCTGTGAATGTCTGTATGAATGTAACATGTCACTATCTGCTGTCTGTGTAATTACTGTGACAGTATAATATTGTGCCGTAGCAATATATGCTAATTGTGATTAGCTAGATGCTAATAGCAATTAGTGGTCATGGTGGTCATTTCTGGCATGATGGCGTTGTGCTAATCATAGTTTTGTGTTTAGTTATATGTGTGTGGACAGTTTGTAAGGTTCATATAAAAAATCCTGAATTCAACTTTGGATTTCCGGGTTTATGTCTCTGCTGTTAGCTATCTGCTAAGCTAACTTAAAGAAGCAAGAGCAGAATAGGTGGAGTACGCCTCGTGTATAGCTCACTGAATGGGTTAACCCATCTTGAACCGAAGGGGGGGGGGGGGTATATCCGTTTTTCATGGTTGTAGCCTGCTATCTTGAAGTGTCACACAGAATAAAAAGTATTCCTATGTATTTTCTGAATGTATGCAGCTATGTGGTGATGAATGCTTTTTCTTCTTCTTCTTCTTTATTTTTTACCTTTTCTCGTCCCGGTACCATTCGAACTCCGGCGTGGGCACGGCCGTGGCTTCACACTGCAGCGTCCCCATGCGGCCCACCGGGGTCTCTGAGCTCTGGGTTTTCTTTATTGTTGGAGGGTCTGCAAAGTCAAGTTGGAGTAGAAGTTACATCCGTAAAAAAAAATATACTAAGCAAAATCAAAGTCCTGTTTTCTTTTTAAAAACATGTATGCCCAGATCTCCTTTTCCGAGAAGGTGAAAGTCACGTCTGAATACTGACATTGATATATTCTTTATTGTTTATAATATCTAGCTTTTTGAATCTCACTCATTGAAGCCCACAAAGCCACAGACATCGTTGCAATTTAATTCGACATTTTTGTCCTTCACGTTTCGGAGAACCAACGTGAGATACATAATTCGTGACTTAGGGAGATAATCAGTGCTCAAACTTTGTATGCACTTTTTCACTTTTAGATATTACGCTTTATATAACATTCGTCACACGGATAACAATTTCTCCTAAACCTCGCAGCGGCCATCAATACGTCGGATTATTGGTCCGTTTTTTTCCATTTTTCCGATTACACACCAAGAAATGGTTTCATAAAGCAATCTCCATCATTTCAATCGGGCCACTCGGACTCGGCTAAAGTACACATTGGGCAACCGGCCACGCGCCATTTGTTCATCTCAAAGAGAATGATGTAACTCCTCGAGAGGGAAGTGGGTTTTGTGATGTCTCGGAAAAATGTTCATCAATCCGACAGACGCATTACACTCGACAGCTCCAACAAGGCCCCCCCCCCCCCCCCCCGAGGAGATGTAATTAGGGGATCTTTCTCTGAGAGCATCTTTTAATGACGGCGGTACTTGAGAGTCACCATGGAGACGACGGGGTTGCAATCGAAGCGAGAGATATCTCTCTCTCTACCTGGATTGGCCTCGAGAAGACTGAAGGGTGCTCCAAAAACTTTCGAGATTCAGTCCCCGCACCGCACTATATCCTGCACGCCTCCGCTCTCCAGTCTCGCCATCTTGATCGCTTTTTTTTCCATCGCCCCCTCATCGTCGGGGGTTACCGTTAATATTAACGTGAATCGCCGAACATTATGAACGTCACTCACAGCTGACGACCACGTTGACGTATTTGACGTCCGGCGTGGCGACGTCGTTGCTGGCCTTGCATTCGTAGCGGCCCGCCTGGTTCCGCATTATGCCGATGATGTCCAGGTATTCCTCTCCGTCCAGCGGCTCCGCTGCAGGAGGGACGGAGGCGGCGGGGGATGGAGGGAGGCGAGAGGGGGAGGAGCCAAGAGAGAGAGAGAGACAAAAAGGAGGAGGAGGGAAGAAGACAACGTTAATGTTTCTGTCTAATTTGAACAGTGGCGGGCCGTAAGGGCCAGCAAGGCCTTCTCTGCTGGCCTAAACATCATCAGAATATAATTTTTTTTAAATAAATGTTCCCACAAATATGTATTCAATGATTCCCCAGAGTAAGAGTTACACTCTTCATTTCATAGCCTTCCTCTTGGTTGCGCTGCTGCCAGCCCCAGGTTGAGATTTGGAGGGCTGGTCTTTGTGTTAGATCTTTTATCCAATCATATTCAGCCATCGTGTGTTGCCAGGGGGCTAAAATCTGCCCTTAGGCCTTCAGAATCAACATTGCGGGCGCTGGTAGGTTCAAGTGAATGGGAATGACAATGTTGTGTCAACCAATCAGCTTTAGAGTTGGCTCCTCTAGGCCTTCTAGAAGGCCCGGAACCGGCACAGGAGCCAGCTAGCAGGCGTCGTGCTGCACGTCTTTTGATTGGATTACCAATATTGAGAGGCGGGGTCTATGGGCACTGGGCAGGTATATGCAAAACCTCAGAACTAGGAAACTGAATTTGATAAAGGAATTAATTCGCGGACTACAAAGCTGTTTTTTCAACCCACAATGGCGGAAGGAGGAGAATATGTCGATTTGGTCGAGCATATACTTTTAACGCCTTTCTCAAGACGAACTTTTGCTACTGGACAGACTCGGCTTTCAGCATTAGCCTCCATGTCGATAGAAAAGGACTTATTGGTGGAACTAAAATGCACAGATAGACTGTACAACAGAGTCATTGAAGTCTTCTTGAGGAAAGAAAGAAGGATGGATTTTGTGTTCAAATAATCAGTCTTTGGTGAGTAGGCATACAATGCATTCTATTTTTTATTAAATATGTATGTTTGGCACAAAATAAAATGGCAAATAGCCTATGTTGCAAATTATTTGTTACCTTTCTTTTATTTTCAGTGAATAGTTATGTGTCTTTATCATCACGGTGAATCTGCTTTGGGTGCGACAATGCCCTGTTTAGTGAACAAACTAGTGCAAGTTACTTTTTTTTCTTCTTTTTCTCCGTCCCGATGCGCATTCTGCAGCGCGCGAGACGGAGAGCCGAGAGAAATGACATGCTGTTGTGTAGATACGATCAACATCAGACGGCTGTTTAGTTTAATAAATGAACAAAGACGTGCTATAGAGAAAATGACGGGGGCGGGCCAATTTTTTTTAATGTCATGCGATCTACCAATACTACGCCGTGATCGACGTATTGAGCAGCCCTGGTCTAGAGCCATGGCATCATAATGATAGTCATAAGAGGTGGATTAATTCGGGTGGGACTGTGTAGGACCTCACTGAAGGCCCAGGCCCCAGGCCCACGGCCCGCCACTGCGTTTGAACTCTTCGTATGGAACATTTGAATGAATGTCAGAGAAACTTTACGCACTTTGAACATAGTCCCATTGAGTTTGGTTGTCTTCCCAGTCTTTGGATGTTTATTGTTCCTTCAGATATGTGTTTATACTTATGGAAGCCCTATTTCCTCCCAGTAAAATAAAAAAATTAAATGGATATTTAGCTGTGATAATAAAAATATCCCCATAGAAAGTCGAAATGAGAGAGTGCGCTGTGTTTTTATGATTTGTTTTGTTTCTTCCCATTATCTTCCATAACATACAGCGCAGATAACAAGAAAGAAAAGACGAGGCAAACATTTTTATATCTATATATATATATATAAACAAAGCAAGAGATATATATTTTTTTCATTTTTAATATCATAGAAAAATATTCTTTTTTTTCTTCTTTTCTTCTGGAAATGGGCTAACATATATATATAGTATAGTATATATATATAATATGTATATATACTATATATGTATATATATATATACTATATATATGTATATATATAAATATTATATATATATATTACAACTGCTATAGAAAAACAAAATTTAATTTGAACCTTTTCTTCTACATTTTTAGGATTTACTCAAAAACCTTCAGGAACACACTTTACACAAAACGCTGCACATTCATCGACAAAAAAGGAACATTCAACATTCCTGAATGCCACGCTTCATGGATCACACTCCGGCATCAGGTGTGTGTATTTATAGGCGCCAGTACGCTGAATATGAAGCAGTTGATACATAACCTGAAAGCACGAGAGCAGAAGCGTTTACAGTTTCTGAATAGAGTCCGCCGAGACCGGCTTTTGATTCAGGGCTAAATAAACACGGCGGCAATTTGAACTAAAGCATTCACCCGCAGACTCATATCGCACAGCGGAGTTAATTCAAAATTCACAGTCGGGTCATGTTGGGAAACGCAGACTGAATGACTTCCATCGACTCTTGCACCGGAGGCGCATTTAATATTCAACAACTTGTTAAAGCTGACTTTTATTAGTTGTACTTTTCTCCTTCTGACACCTTCAATTAACGGGGGAGTTAGTCAGAGAAAACATCTTAACCACACGGAGGCTCTCACACAGATATATCTGAGTAATTGTTTAATGGCTAATTAGACACGGCTAATTGTCTTATTACAGATCTGTTGGCAGGTCGGGAGGACGCAATGGCACATTGTTTAATGTGCTGCCATATTGATTTTGCACTTTTAACACCTCTACAAAATAGCAATTGGTTTGAAGACCCCCCCCGGGAGCATTATTTACAAATTTTATGACCAACGCTTTTATTTTGCCGGTTAACGACGCGTGTGAGAACACACAATACGAAGATGTACAGCTTGTTTTCTTTTTAACTTGAATATCCATAAAAAAAAGAACAAATGATGAGAAATTGGGAACTTAATAATGAGGAATCATCTGCTGTGAGCCAACGGAGCAGATCTCGGTGGATGGATATTTCTCAAAAAAGGAGACAATTATGGCTCGAATGAGGGGAGGGAGTCTCCCGAGACTTAGCAAACGTAATAACTACAATTAAATTACATTATATTACATGTCATTTAGCAGACGCTTTTATCCAAAGCGACTTACAATAAGTGAATTCAACCAAGAGGACAAACTCAGAACAACAAGAATTAAGAAAGTAACATTTATTCAAGAAAGTCAATGAACAAAAGTACTATAAGTAATACCATAAGGAATACCATGAGTAATACCATGAGTAACACCATGAGTAATAGCCTACCATGAGGAATACCATGAGTAATACCATGAGTAACACCATGAGTAATACTATAAGTAATACCATAAGTAATATCATGAGTAATACCATGAGTAAATTATATGGAGTAAATTATATGGTGGGTTCATGCTCACATTACGCGCGATGGAGGCTGCGTGAAGTCGAACCGGCAACTTTTGACGACTCACAAAAAAAGGAGATAAAATAGCCAAAACAATAAACGCCACAACGCACAAATATCCATATCTGCGCTGTCTCTTTAAAAGTGAAGCGCTGTCTCTTTAGGAGTGGAACGCTGTCTCTTTAAGAGTGTAGCGCTGTCTCTTTGGGAGTGGAGTGCTGTCTCTTTAAGAGAGGGGCGCTGTCTCTTTAAGTGTGGAGCGCTGTCTCTTTGGGAGTGGAGCGCTGTCTCTTTGGGAGTGGGGCGCTGTCTCTTTAAGAGAGGGACGATGTCTCTTTAAGAGTGGAGCGCTGTCTCTTTGGGAGTGGGGCGCTGTGTCTTTAAGAGAGGGCTGTGTGGAGGGCAGGTGCAGGAAGTAGGCTGAAGACAACAGAACGGCCAAATATCCACAACAACCCGAAGTCAGGCTTCAGTGTTTCAAAGAGAAAGAGAAATATAACCAAATGATCCATATCAAGTGCATGATGCAGATGGAGGCCAGCGCATGCAGTAATATTTCATATTGATTGAAGTATCAGTGATGATCAAATGCCTGAGCCCCGACCACGATCAGCCTTTTCAGAGCTCCTGCCGGGCGAACTGCCCGGAGTAACGTGATTGGAGAGGTATGATTGAAAAATCTGTTGCCATGGAAATCTTATTGAAGCTCAATCTCTTCATTCGGGCTCTGGATACACATAGAGAGAGAGAGAGAGAGAGAGAGAGCCAGGTGACTGCAAAGATCAAAGTGAAGAGATGGGAATCCAAATGAGAGATGAGAGGAAGCGTCTCAAGTCAACTATCTTTCTTTTTTCTTTAAAGCTGCAAATTAACTGTCAGTAATCTCGCTCGGTGCTCAAATCACTAAAAAAGGACGAACGCAACGTGACGCGTTGTCTAAAACAAAACAATTAATTACAACGCCGTGTCACGCATCTGTGTCCGTGCCCCGGAGGAGAATACAAAGAAGTGTGTGTGTGTGTGTGTGTGTGTGTGTGTGTGTGCGTGCCCGTCACGTTATCTGTTCAATGAAGCGTAATGAACAGATAGGTTAATCTCGTCTTGAGGGTGTGCCTGTGTGCGGAGGCGTGAATGGGTTTCTACGGTGTGTGTGTGTGTGTGTGTGTGTGTGTGTGACGCGTGCAATTGCATAAACTGGGATGAAGACACTTTTCCTCGAGCACTAACAGCGGTGAACATGCACATTATAAAGCTCCATGAATGCTGGCTTTACACTGTATGACATAATCACAATGCTATGCTAATCTGGAGGGAGGAGGGGGAGGGAGGGCGGTGACAGCGATAAATTGCAGTGTTAAGTAAGAAAAAGGACGAGGAGCAGCTTTTTAAAAAATGTAATAACAACAAATGAATGTAGTACTTTCTTCCCCCAGATAGAACTCAGTAAGCTAACATGCTCATGTTTCATGGTTCCAGTTTATCATCTGCGTGGGCAATCTCAAGCGTCCTAATTATAGTAAACAGTATAATACATTTGAAGGTATTATATAACAAATCAAAAGGTATTGGACAAAAAATACATATAATGTCGACCTGATAAAGTTGGGGGATTATCAAAGCTGTTCAGTTGAGATGATTGAAATGATGATGATGTAGCACCCTGAAATATGTTATGTCATATATCTTACCGATTTAATACAACTGTGTTTATTTCTTAAAATGTACTCTAAATGTTTGTTTACGGCTATAATTAAGAGTGTTGATCACCTGTGAAGAAAGTGCTTGTTGTCCCTTTGGAAGAGAGCGCTGCCTCTTTAAGAGTGGAGCGCTGTCTCTTTAAGAGAGGGGCGTTGTCTCTTTAAGAGAGGGGCGCTGTCTCTTTAAGAGTGGAGAGCTGTCTCTTTAAGAGAGGGGCACTGTCTGTTTGAGAGAGGAGCGCTGTCTCTTTAAGAGAGGGACTCTGCCTCTTTAAGAGAGGAGCGCTGTCTCTTTAAGAGAGGAGCGCTGTCTCTTTAAGAGAGGGGCGCTGTCTCTTTAAGAGAGGAGCGCTGTCTCTTTAAGAGAGGGGCGCTGTCTCTTTAAGAGTGGAGCGCTGTCTCTTTAAAAGAGGGCGCTGTCTCTTTAAGAGTGGAGCGCTGTCTCTTTAAGAGAGGGACGCTGTGTCTTTAAGAGAGGAGCGCTGTCTCTTTAAGAGAGGGACTCTGCCTCTTTAAGAGAGAGACTCTGCCTCTTTAAGAGAGGGGCGCTGTCTCTTTAAGAGAGGTGTGTGTGTGTAGGGCAGGTGCAGGAAGCAGGAAGACAACCAAGCGTGTGCTCGTTTTAACCGAGAACTCATTAAACGTCGTTTTTAACGTCTATTTTTAAGACAGAACACCAACGCCTATTCTCTCTCTCTCTCTCTTGTTGTTCACACATTCCCCATGAGTACACCTACACACACACACACACACACACACACACACACACACACACACACACACACACACACACACGTGTTCTTCCACTCCCCAGAGCCGTGGCTGCAGGTCGGCGCTCCTCTTGCCAGCCCGCAGTGTGTTTGTGTTGCTCGTCTTTTGACGATCTTTGGAAGCGGTGTTCTCCGACTTCTCTCCCGGTGTTCTCCGATGAAGATGAAGATGGAGCATCCATACACACTGACCAGCATCTCTGAATGAAATGTAAAGAGCACTACCATGCGTCACCACTAGGAGGCAGCTATCGGAAGTGTCATAATGAGGTCCAGTTTTCTATCTTCACGAGGTACAGCTATTTTAGGGGCCGCATATCTAATTTAAAATGCAACTATTGCATCATTGTCACAAAGAAATGTTTACCCACACTGTAAAATGTAATAGTAAAGTTTACTTAAAAAAATTAGTGAGCTTTACTCATTTCTGCTTACTTTGTTGACCTTACTTTAAGAAACTTAGTAAAGAACACTTTTTGGTGAGTAAAGTTATTAAACTTATTATCTCAAGTAAGCTTTACTTTAAAAAAATGAGTGAGGCGGACTCGGAAGAAACTCGGGCGGACTCGGCATCACTCGGCTCGAATACGCATGCGCAGTCGACCACTGAAGACGTTCTTTGCTCGAGACGGATTGGCGGCAGCGAGAAGGCAGTGCACTGTGCGAGTTACTTTCAGGTAAGTTTCAGCGTCTCAATAACGTTTTGCCGTTCATGTCCTTAGTAAACATCGTCGTATCTTCGCCATATTGTTCATATGTATATTCGTAGTTGAATCTTAACTTTACGAAGCGTTTAATGTAAGCTAGCTAGACCGTCAAAAGTTCAAAACAAACGAGTCACAATGTTAATGGCGGATATCGTCGTGGCTGTCTCACTCGTGTGCATTAACGCAGCACTACGTCACACAACGCTACTGTCACTGAGTTAAGAGTGAATGCAATGGTAGGTTGAATGTAACGAGGAATAATTCAACCACAAACCGTATGATGGAGAACTTCTCGGCCACAGCGAATGTGGTACAACGTTTTTTAATTTTTTACTTATACATCATTTCCTATTTTGTGATATTTACTGGAAATGACATCCATTATAACCAATAGCAAGTTTGAAACTAAGCTCCCTGCCAACCTCCCTACAGACAATGTATGACTTATATCTATCTATATCTAGGATAAGCATTTCTAATCATATTTGTCTGTGAAATCTTCCATTAAACTGATGGCTTTTTAGCCGTAAAAATGCATCTTGACGAGGAGTTATTTGCAGTTTGACTAATTGCTTTTGTTGTTTCTTTTGTAGGCTTTGAAAAACCTGGCAATGAATTGTAAGTATTGCTTATTTTCTTCTACACACTACTGCATAACACATGGAAGCGTTGCCAGATTGAGTCCATGTCTTCACAGAGTGTCTCCTGTGACGACCATGAAGGGCCGATGAGGGGAGCTGATGAAATCTGTTCAATCTAGAAGCCACTAGTTTTCTGCCCAGTGTGATGTATCATGTTGTAATGTGTGTACTGTAGGTCTAATATGACTACATCTTAATTTATTTCTCTTTCCGTTAGATTCTGGCTGAATTCTGTCACTTATCAAGCAAAAATCTGAGTTGCAATCAGAGTTCTTCAAAGATCTCGACAAATACACTCCTCGCTTCCTGGAGAAGTTCAAGACCCAGAGGGGGAAAGTGTCGGACAGAAACTTGAATATCTGCAACAAGTCACACCTGGGGTAAGTTTCTCAAGCAGTCATTTTTCTTTATGTGGTTAATAAAGTAGTGTCACAGCATTGCATGCAGAGCTGTCAAATGATTGTCCTTTAACACTTGTGAATTGTGTGTGTTTAAAATATTTTTTTAGAGTACAGATGTGACTGGGAGGTGAACAGCAGTCCTCCGTGGCCTTCCTGTCATCCTTGGAGATGACAACGCAGACTTCTTCAAGAATTTGTAAGTAGACTTTAGTCAAAATTATTTAATTCCACACCACAGGATGCCCAATATATCTCATGTGTTCTGCCTGTTAATCTTTTGGTATTGGCTACTTCTCTTCCAATCAGTGCTTCTATACTTTTGATTCACTTATCCCTGATTGGGGCCCTTTAGTGGGATCTCCCGTCTTTCCAGTCGGGTCCAGTTGCAGCTCTCTAGTCGCGCCATTCAAAACCCAAAGGCCTTCAAAATAAAAAATTACAAATCATATCACACCTAAATGGGCATCTGTACACCTTTACATGTCTGCATGATGGTAGAGGGGTTCTACTAATATCTCCTGTTACCAAAAAAGGGTTTTCACTTGTAACATTATGGCTATTTCTTTGTTGCTTTTGGGCAATATGCTCGCTCTCCTGCCACAGGAGGTTCAGGAGCAGCCAATATGATGCAGGTGTGACGGCTGAAGATGGTAGGTACCTGTTCAGCCTCCTGTGGTAGGAGCACATTTCCCAGAAGCAGCAGTGACAAAGAAATGTGGATGTTTTCCACGAATATGGTTGGTTGCCCACGTATTAAACGTTGGTCTTTCTTTATTGAAGGTGTGAGTTTAGGATGGCATGAAGCTTCGACTTGACCCTATGGAAACACAGCAGATGCCACCAAAGGGTCCTGATCGGGGTGTGTTGTGATGCAACTGCATCGACCTGTTCTCAGGCCCTTCTACATTCTGTTGTTTACATTTGCTCTATTATTGTTGTTCCATTCAAATATCCCTATTTGTAAATATGATAATTCATATTCTTTATTATTAGCTTTTGCAATCATTCAGTGAATCACATGATCAATGAATTAATCATCGCACTCACTCCTGAGCATCTTTCACTTGATTATCTAATAATATCAGAATCCAAGTAACCATTGTGTGTTCTACCATAGAAATGCAACGTGAAATTTGACATGTAATTGTGTTTTTTATGCTGCTCTTGTTATTAGGACTCTGATGACCTGGACGTGTCCCACACCTCCATTGGGACCCTGACGGTGCTGAAGACATGGTGGCCTCCTCACTCGCTGGACCTGGAGTCTACAACTACTGCCATCGTTTTGGGAGGAACAGTCGTGATGGGTGACCGTGATCATCTTCCCCGTGCCGTGTGGCTACTCTTCGGACTTATTTACCCCTGAATTTGGAGTATCCTCAACGAGTGAGGAACACCTTCTGAATTTATTCATAGAGTGCTTCTCACTTGGACCAAAAACCCTAAAATACAATCACTCAAATCTACTGATCCCGAAAGGGGCTGTGTTCACGATGTGCAGTCAGGCCCGAGAACTTCACCCTTCTATCTCCAATAGAACTCTTTTATAGAAAATGTCTGTTTTTGTTGTTTTTCTGTAGTTAAATTTAGCAAATGCCGAAAACGCTGTGTTCATCATATTTCTGCGTTACAAAACCTAATCTGGCAACATGTTCAGCGTTTTAAGCACGTTGTTTGAGTTTTAAAACATGTGTTTTTCTTCTAAATAAACGTTGTCTTCCATTGTAACTGTTCTCCTTCTTTTGTTTCAACAACTTACAGTTTTTAGTTCAGCTTACTTGATCATTTTAAGGCAATCGGTTTCCTCACTATTTCTAAGTAATGGGATCTCATTGACTATTAAAGTTAACTAGTTCTTATTAGTACTGTTTACTTAATATAACTTTGATCTTTTAAGTTGTCTTTTTGAAGTTAACCTAACTAATAATTGTTAAGTTAACTATACTAATGTTTACTGCAATTACATGAGTTGCCTAAACTTAGTTTCTTTTAGCTTTAAGAACTTAAAATTATTGAGCTACTTTACTTAGAAATGTTGAGGCAATCGGTTTCCTCACCTTTTTCAAGTAAAGTCAACTTATAACATACTTAAAGATTTTTAAGTTACCTTCACGTGTATCTTTTAAGTTGTCTGAACTGACATATTATGAGTTGACTTAACTTATGTTTACTCCAATTACATCAGTTGCCGAAACTCATTTATTTTTAGTTTTAAGAACTTAAAATTATTGAGCTACTTTACTTAGAAAATGTGAGGCAATCGGTTTCCTCACCTTTTTCAAGTAAAGTTAACTTATTACATGATTAAAGATTTTAAGTTACCGTCACTCGTATCTTTTAAGTTGTCTGAACTGACATATTATGAGTTGACTTAACTTATGTTTACTCCAATTACATCAGTTGCTGAAACTCATTTATTTTTAGTTTTAAGAACTTAAAATTATTGAGCTACTTTACTTAGAAAATGTGAGGCAATCGGTTTCCTCACCTTTTTCAAGTAAAGTTAACTTATTACATTTTACAGTGCAGCAACAACAAAAATAAATCGCCTCCGGCAAAACGCTTGGTAATTGTTCTCATTTTATATTTTTTAAAGCAATAAATAAAAAAAGCAAATTTCAACGGGAGGTTGACATGTTTTCGAGGAGTTTTTAGAAAATGACTATATGTAAATGAAAATCATGCAATAACTGAGAATTACAAGAAACCTCCGCAACTAATGAAATCAGACACTCGACACCCCCCCCCCCCCCCAGTTGAGGGGACCTGGAAGAAGTACCCTTACACAAATACCCTTCTGGATTTCTGATTTGCCAATTATGTCAATAAAAAAAATAAAAAAATGAGGGGCAACGGCGGCGCTGCATTCTGGAGGGAGGGGTGTGTGTGTGTGTGTGGGGGGGGGGGGGGGATCTGAATCACAAACTTCAGCTGGCAACTCTGAATGGCGTATGCTCATTTGCATATCCTCCTCATGCATCATTCATCGGCGTCAATTTAACCACAGCGCGCGGGAAAACATTACATTTACTTTATTTTGCGGATGCTAATTTATGTTAAGCGTTGGGGGGGGGGGCGACGACTTCGGAGTCGAGCGGCATTTAAAAAGATCCTGCGACATTTGTTTCTGTTTTCGACTCGCGGGAACGTGCGACAGCGTGTGCTGCACCTCGTGGCGTTCACATGCCGCGGTGTTACACTTCCTGTTACACTTCCTGTTACACTTCCTGTGATCCTCCAACGTCTTTCTTTCCTCTCTGGCAGCGACTCCGCTCAACAACATCGTTCCTCCCGTCAGGCGGAGGACAGGAGGAGGAACTTCCTCCCGTCTTCACGAGCCGTTTGCTGCCGGAGGAGCAGAAACTCCTCGACGTTGATCTGATGCTTCTTGAGCCGAAGAGGAGCAGCGCCTGTCAGCCACAGCCCCCTTCTTCCTCTCCTCCTGCTTCTTCTTCTCCTCCTCCTTCTTCCTCTTCCTCTCCTCCTGCTTCTTCTCCTCCTCCTTCTTCTTCTCCTCCTCCTCCTTCTTCTTCCTCTCATTCTTCTTCTCCTCCTTCTCCTCACTCCTCCCTCTTCATCTTCTCCACTTCTTCCTCTCCTCTTGCTTCTTTCTCTTCTTCATCTTCTTCCTCACCTCTTCCTGTTTATCTCCTCCTCCTACTCCTCATCTTGTTCTTCTTCTCATCCTCCATCTTCTTCATCCTCTCCTCCTTATTCTTCTCCTCCTCGTCCTCTCCTCCTCTTTCTTCCTCTTCTTCCTCTCCTCTTCTTTTCCTCCTCCTCCTCCTCCTCCTCCTCTTGGGGATAGACGTACAGGGTGTGTGTGTGTGTGTGTGTGTGATTTAAAGTGATGCGTTGCCACGAGAGCCAAGGCCCCCCCCACCGTGTTCACTCCACGCGGCCGTGACTCCGACTCTTCTTGCTACCTGAAAGTAGCGGCTGCGAAATTGACTGTAAATCATTCACACACTATTTATTTTTTTATGATGCCACTAATAAAGAGATTATAATAACTAAAATAGTTATAAGAGTTACAATATATCGGGACCGCTTACATCGAGTTGCCGTGTTCTGAGGATGAAGTGGAGCTCTCAAGAGGCCGCGTGTTGGAGCCCGGGCGTTGAAGGCCGGGTCTTTGAGGCCGTGTGTTGGAGACTCGCCTCTCCTCCCGGCTTCTTTCTCCCTGAGCGGCCGCGGGACTCGGGGCTCTTGAACAATTCATTTTTTTTAAAGTGCTTTTGGCCCGAGAAAAAAAAAGAAAAAAGGGAGTAAAAAAAAAAAAGTGCTGAGCTTCCCGCAAACCGATGTTCCAGCACTCGGCCGGCGGCGGCTGCACCTAACGAGTTCGGGCAGACGCCGGGCGGCTGACTTCAGACCAGCTGCCGCCGACGCCGGTTGCAAACAAACAAAAAGGGGGACAAGGGACCGTCGGGCTGATCTGAGACCTGCCGAGAGACGGACGAGCCGGCTGTCTTCTCTTGCTCGGAGTGGTTGTGTGTGTGTGTGGGTGTGTGTGTGTGCACGTGCACGCTCTCACGTGCACACACACACACACACAGCTTGAGATGCGGGAGCGGGAAGGCCGACCTGGGTGGCTCTGACAAGGACCTGTCACCACCTTGCACTTCACTCCCAAAATCAGCAGGCTTGTCAGCTGTCACTGACAACTCGGCACACCGTGATTGATGTGTGTGTGTGTGTGTGTGATGTGTGTGTGAGTGTGTGTCTCCTGCACACTCCTGTCACCCACTCCTACTGCACGGGAGTTTCACGACTGAGGCACCTCTGTATATCTGCACCGGTGAACAGCTGCACTCCCCCTGAGCGTCGGAGATACGGCGCCGAGGGGACAATTGAAGTGCCTGTCATACGCCCCGCCGAATGGAAGGGAGACGGGAGGACGATGGAAAGAGACGATGAGGACGGAGGAAGACGGATAGACAAAGAGTGAGAGAGGGTGAGCGAGTGTGAGAGAGAGACAGAGAGAGAGAGAGAGAGAGAGCGGGGGGCGCTAAGCCGCGGGCGGCGTGGGAGTGATGTCAAGGGCGCTCGGCATCAAACGCGCTGTTACAACAAACAAAAAAAGGGTGAAGACTCCAATATGCAGCCGGATCATATAGAGCGGGAGCACTGGGGCGCCATCTAAGGGGGTGTGGGGCGGGGGGGGACAGTCGATGGGCGTCGAGAGAGTCAAACCACCGATATGCCGGGGGGCGTTTTAGGAGACACTGAGCACCTCTCTCCTCTTCTCTCTCTCCTGATGGAGGAACTTTCATCTCTCCATCACACATTATGCCCGACCTCCTCTACCTCCTCCTATATTGCTCGACAATAACATCCCCTCACGTCCTCCTCTCCTCCTGTCATAACCACCACTACTTCGAGAGTGCTTGGTAAACATGGGACACGAGAAGCTTGCTGCACCGTCAGATAATGGCAACTTCATATCACAGCTTTGCTCAGGTAAGATAAATAAAGATAAAAATAATCCTGTGGAAATCTCAGAAAGGGTGAAAAACACCTCAACGACGCCGCCAAGCCAATAACTAAATATAACTGTGAACGCATTGTTAACAATAATGTGCCCCTTGTTTTATTTAAATGGACCCCATTGCAATTCACAAAGAACAACAGCCACACACAGGTACAGTTTAGAGAGCTGGTGGCAACTGACATGCATTCACAGACTAGCTAATTTATGAATTACCAAATTACAGTTTGCCCTCTGCCACGTGTAAACCGCTCTCCCGAAGCGCCTCCGCACTTCTTCTTCTTCATCTCCGCGGGGTCAGAATTTCCCCCTTTGTTCTCTCCGCCATTGTTCCGCCCACTGGGTTTCTGAGCACAAAGGCATCGCTCTTCAACTTTGCCGCGTGAACAATTTGCAACGAGAGGCAACGTGCGCACGTAATGGGCATGTGCGCGCCGCCGCACCGCGCTCACGCCTTCACGCGTTCTTTGTGAATTCACTCCCGAGTGCATGAAAGGAAGAAATAAGAAAAGGTTAATAATCGCACTCGGTTCCACGGAGGCCATTATTTTTTGATGGTGGTAAGTGTTATTTGGGAGTTTTTCCTGATCCGATGCGAGGTTTTGGGGCAGGGAGGTCTATGTGTACAGATTGTAAAGCACTCCGAGACAAATTTGTAATTTGTGAAATTGGGCTATACAAATAAACTGAACTGAATTGAATTGTTACACTTTGCTTGTTATCAGCTTTGGCGAAAGTAAGCCCGGCGACGAATGCAACCGCTCGGGGTGAACCGGTGCATGCGCCGCTTTTAATGAGCGCCTTGTTTGCCCGCGAGAACGAGTCCACGTCCTCGCTCATCGCGAAGCATCGTGCGTCTCGCCGTCATCTTCTAATCACGCTCGGAGGGCTGTGATATTTACCGAGCCGCGGCACCGGCCAGGCCACCCGATGGCTCTCTGCGGTCTCGACACAGCGAAGGTCCGGAAGAAACCCTCGGCGTCGAGACTCTGCTCCGGCGATGTGTTACGGGAACCTCGGGAACATTCGCTCCATTCAAGTCCCGCGATCCCTAAATTACCATTGGAGCTCAGTGATGCGCAAGCAAAAAAAGACGGCCTGACCTCGTGTCTCAATGACACAAACAGTATCTGTGATGGAGTCTAATTATGCACACACACACACACAGAGATCCACAGCACTGTAAAAGCACTTTGTGTTAATCTTTCAAATCCATCCAGAATGACGTTTCGTCGTTTTATTTCTTTTTTTCTTCCGAAATCAAGCACGGCAGTTATAAATCTAATTAGCTTTCTGGATAACGGAGGCAACGATAGCGGAGGAATAAGATTGTGCCGGGCGGAGAAAGTGCATATTCAGCTCGGATGGCCCCGCAGTAACAGATGACAGCTGCAATCAATGCGGACACCCGGAGAAAAACCCGGCTATTAAACTATCTCACGGACAAAATCCCGCCGTGGAAATACCAATTGAGAGCGTTAGCTAAAAGCATTTAACGCCATCGTTTGTCACGATATGAATCGTTTTGCTTTAGGCGTTACTGCTGAACTCTAGAGAACACAAGTATTACAGACACAGTTTTTTTTAAAGAGATGTATAGATGTCAGTAGCTGACTCGTTACACACTGCAGTTTGATGACTTTCTCGGTTATTATTGCCAGTTTGATTACGGTGTTTAGTTAATTAGAGGTTTCTTTACGGTTTGGTTTATTTGCTTTAAAGCACAACCATTAACTTACACTGCTATTTGAATTTTGCAATGTTAGAACATGTAATCAAACAGTGGCACTACATGAGTTGCTGGAGTTATACTTATACTGTATATATATATATATATATATTGCAGTGATGTTTATATGCTACAAATGGGGCTACAAAACCCAGTGGTAGCGTAGACCTTCAGATGGGATCAAATGTGACTAGGGCTACTACTAATGAATTTTTCCCGTTATTGAATAATGGTCAGGTTTATAAAATGTCAGCCAATTCCCATCAGCATTTCCTAAAACTCATCTTTAAAAAAAAACATGTTCGATGTAATGTCATAACAGACTAAGGAAGCCAGACCGTATTTACAATGACAATGCTGGAAGAAGAGAATTTGGAGAAAAAGATCCCCCCCCCCCCCCGCAAATGTCTCAAAACAGTTGAAATGATCAAAGTATAATTTCATTATAAAGCCTTATTCACTCTATTTTGTCCGGGAAGAACTCTTCGTCTGGCTCCACTTTAAAGTTAATGGCCACAAAGGCAGAGACTCTACAGAAAATAAATATTTTCAGCGAGAGCGTATCGCTCCAGCTCGACAACGCCGTTGATGATTGCAAGCTACAGGACACGGTGTTCGGCGGGAAGTGTTTGTTCATCGCTGTAGCGTCTCGAGGAATCGATTCCCACGGGGGTTTTCTAAATGGGAAAAGGTGTCAACGTGTCCTTATAATTCAAACACGAAGGCATTGTTTGTTCCTATACGAAGGCCGTGGAAATCGTTTCTCATTAGAGAACCAGGGTTTCCAGCTGAAAAGATGCACGTCAGACAGACTGACATCCCTGGGTGGCTGCTATTAATCTGGAAGCCTGTTGTCATGTTACTACGAGTGCCCTTGTTTTAAGGATATTCTGTGTGTGTGTGTGTGTATCTGTTGTTGCTATCTTAAACACAATGTCGTGAGTACTATTGGATTTTCACACTTTTCTGCACAAATTCATCAATCTGAAGATGAATATGGATGTGGTTTACGCAAGGGTGAGCTTCAGATAGATTTTAGCAATCATACCTATGACTCATACTCAAGTCCTAGACGAGTGCCAGAGGATTGATGAGCTACTGGGTGATGACGTACAACACAAGTCATTCAAGGATGGGTAAAGCATCAACAACATTCATCAAGACTGTTCTCGCTGACTTTTCTAAAAACAAATTTCTCTTTCCATCAAAGCGGGAGAAATGGTTTGTCACACACACCTGAGCCACAATCGTAGCATTCGAAGTTTAACGAGATGGATTTTTGTGCCATTAGATCATTCCCGAGGGATTTCGAGAATCTGACCAATGAGCGAGGTAAGAAAATGTCCGCTTTAGCGTGCATTATAAGTCAAAAGATGCAATTTTGATACTACTCAGTGGGCAACTTAGTTCAACTTAGTAAGAGAACACTTCATTCTTCGGTTGCTGCTTATCATATGAATTCACACTTTGCCTTTTCCCGGCCTAAAATTACTAAGTTATCATAAATGTTGCATATTTATGGCCAGGTCTGTAATTGTAGGGTCCGCACAGTCGATTTCTGGTCTCCCCGGAGTTCGCACGTCGACGTGTCCTTGAGTAAGACAGTGAATCCTCAGTTGCTCGTAAAAATATGCTTTAAAAGTAATCACAATTACGGTAATTTCCAGTTATATTAGACGAAAACGCCACACTGTTAGTAAGTCTGAGCCTTTGCAGACACTTGATCTTCATCCCAAGACTGCAGAAGGCTCAAGTCTCGATTTGGACGAGCTTTTCCCGTGACTCGGGGACATCTGCGATCACGGCACTATGCTCAGAGTCTCGCTAGCTGAGCGTTAGCGCGCGGGCGGGCAGGCAGGAGGCGTGAAGCGGCGAGACCACAGGTTGCCAGACTTCATTATCTCTCTCAGCGGTCCCCCACAGGCTCTCAAACTGGGCCGGGGTTCATGGATTCTGGAGGGGGAAGTCAGCCGCACAACGGCAACAACATCAACACACATAACAGCAGTTGCAGTGTTTGCTAACGGTGTGGGGACACTTTCTAGACTTTAATAAAATCCCGTCCAGCCAGGAGAGGATGGGATTTTCCTTTCTGCCACGCTGTCCCACTGTGCACATTGTTTCAGTGAGGAACCAAGACGTGTGGAGGGTGGTCTTCACACTACTTAATCAAAACACTGAAAGGGAGAACAATTTACAGAAAAGCCACCTTATGGACGACGTTGTGTGCAGATGGAGTGGTTACTCATGCCCATTGCAGCTTGAGAAACCCACGACTGCATATTGCTTTTTCCTTCCCTCTATATCCTCGTCTCCGTTCCATATTCTTGGAACAAAAGCTGTTAAAATCTGCAAAGGTGCTTTTTGCTACAGTGAGCCTCTGGACCCGGAGGGGTTCTTCCTCTTCAGGTTTTCACAGGATGAACATGAAGGGGAGCTTTTTATTCTTCACCGCAGCGCTGCTTTGCTGCCAGTCAGATTCATATGGCGCGCAGGATTAAGACGGACAGATCACAGATTTATTGCCAACCGACAAAAGGAGGAAATAGACCCCTCCGAGTTGTTCAGCTTCCAGGTGCAGGAGAGATGTTTGATGGAACATGTCTGGAGCGCCGGGAAAAAACCCCCCGATGCAGTAATTGATAAAAGACGTACGGACAGAATGGCTTTCAATCTGCACAAAACTCTTATCGAACTGAGATGTTGTCAGCTGGAGCATCTCCATCCATCATTCTACGAGCTCAACGGCGACGCGAGACGTTATTTATGTCTCCTAAACTTGGCTAAAAAAGCCAAAAGAGGCAGTATCGCTAACTGAATGCACGTCTATGGAGAGATGCAGCGGCCCACTGCCTGTACACACTTTGATAGTGTGTACAAACATGGCTGTCATACATGATGTACATAAGAGACTCGACCCACGGAGAGATACACATACGGTAAATATCAATCTTTTCTTTTTTTACTGCCATTTCGACTGAGTGCTCACAAAGAAGAACGCAACTATTTTGTATCTATGTATATATATAAAAATTACAAAAGTGGGAATATTATACTGCTTAATACCAAGACAGGATTGCATCGGGCAACATTTATTGGGTCTTATCATATTTTCTCTCCACGATTTGTTTTTAAAAACTGGAGGTTGTGTATCTAACGGGTTGAAGGTTGGAAGAACACATAATGAACCCGGTAGCACACATAACAACACAAGGTTGTGCGCGCAGTGGGAGGAGGTCAAGATGATGTAAATTCTGCTTTGGACCCACACATGAGGTGAAGGCTGATGAAACATTCTTGAAATCATGGAAATACATGTTGCTTTGGCTGCTGGAAGATGAATATTGATATTTAAAGAAAACATTGGAATCGGATGATTTCGATACACGATCTAATGTACTAAAACGTGTGTTATTTTCATCCTCGACGGACCTTGAGGCTTCCACCACATATTATTTTAATTAATCCTGATTCGAAGAAAAGTGCTGAGCAGTTAATTTACCAAAGTAGCCATAAAGTGGAATTACAATTTTTATGATGCCATGGTGCCAAAAAAGACATTTCCCTCTAGAGACGTCTCAACTCACGTACGTTTAGAAACACGTGAATATCCCGCATTTAAATCATTGGGGCATAAAAGTCGTAAACAAATGCACAAATAGCCGAATACAGAGATATTTTAGCCCGAGAACGAGGATCGACAGAGGGCTGGGAGGCGGGGCTTAGTGGATAAGGTATTCTTACCTGAATTCTGTGCTCCTGAGTGTGTATCAGTTCAGAGCACAATATCCGAATTACGTATGCTCATGTCTACGCCTAACATACTGCATCCAACAACACACTTTTTGCTGATTCAGCAACAGCCTTGCAGTTAGGCGATGACAGAAAGCTGGCGCCTTCCTGGCCGGCTCACCGTCTATAGACTGACACATGTGACAATACCGATGAGACGACTCTTACCTGAGGGGTTGAGCAGCCGCCAGTTGATTGCAGGTTCCGGCCGGCCGCTCGCCAAACAACTGAGCGTCATGTTGCTGCCTTCGTTCACCGTGATGTCTTCTGACACCTTGTAGATGTTGGCGGGAACTGGAGACACGAGAGGGAGAGAAGGACGTCAAGGTTGAACAGGGAGGACTCTACAACTGACATTTTTTTGCGATTTCATTTGCAGAGTGTGATTCATCTTGCTGTTCAACACACTCCAACTCAGAGACGTTGGCAGTAAAAACCAAAGAAACTGCAAGGCCACGCCACGCCAGCTGCTTGGCTCCCGTCACATCCGTTAGCATCTCTTCACAGGAGCTAACGGAGCTTAAATACCAGCACAAGCTGACCTCGATTCTCTCGGTGAAAGGAAGAGTTCAGAAAGAAGCTCTGAGAACCTTCCATCACACTGCTGTAGCCCTCAGAGGTACTTACGGGAAACTTTATAAACCCAGGATCCAAATAAGGAATCTAATCTCCAGCCCTGGGACCCCCGAGCTCATGAAAACTGATCGCTCCCCCCCCGTCACACGGGGAACCACCAAGACACTCGGCTCGGATTCTGATTTCAGACACCTTCAGAAAAAGTAGGATTTCATACCCAAAATGCAAAATAAAGAGGAGGAATCTCTTTTTTTGATATGTCTGTATTTGACACAGATGTTCAAAGTACCATGGAGCAAATTCAGTTTTTGATTACCATCTACTCCCACTGCTCCCCCACCCACACAAACAAAGTGAAACCATAACTCTGGTGGGAACAACTCGGGCGAGTTAAGAAGGTACGGTCGTTTTCAAAGCGAGCCGGCAGCAGAGATGCAATCAATCATGAGGGACGCGGGCGGGGGGGCATACATCACCGTTTTTTTTGCACACACTGTGGGTGAAGTGGTTTGGGATAAGGTATCAGATGTGAGGCTGGAAGTATATAAGAATAATGATCAACAACTCTGGGATGTGAGGAGTGCTCGGCACGCGGGGAAATCTAAACTTGTGATAAGCGGACTTATTATGTTAAATGATAGTTGGGTCAGCATTATTTTAGGGTGGACAAACAACATGTGCAACACACCACAGGGGAAAGAAGCTGAAGGTCAAAAACAGAAAGTTCCCAGCATAATTTTTGGGTTATGATGCTTCTGTAAATATCCCTTAATAATGTAATAAAAGAAGAGATACAAGTTATTTTTTAATATCTGGCAGCCTTATTTGGAATACATGGATACAACGCTAATGGTAAGATAGTACTGTAAATATTTGCGGTATCTCTGCTGTGTCATCATCCTATGCATCAACCTTTTATTTTAGTTTCTCTTTGGGTGCGGGGAATTATCTATTTACTTTTAATTTTGTACTTGTTGTATAATTCTCTGTTTAATGTGTTTAATGTCGTATGCTCCGCATGCTCTCTTGCATTGTGAAAATATTGTGAAAATAAAATAAAGTCATAAAAGGATAGCATCATGTTTGTCTGGAGTAAAAGGGGAGATTCAGTGGAAAGGTTCATTGACGGATTTTAAATTGTCTTTCGGCACTTCGCTTATTCTTTGACAAACTCCAATAATCCAATCTGTTCCCTGTAATAAACACACACGAACACAACGTTGTTGTTAAATCAACAGCACCAGTAATAGAGCAAAATGAGTGGGAGGCTGGGTGGTAATGGGAATTGTGGCAAGCGAACCCGCGTTGGTTTTTATCCGACTAATAGTGAGAATAGTGGCACTTATTGTTGCTACAATGACATTGAATGATCAATTGAAAGGCCAAATGGATACCCATCCACCATATGTCTTGAATACAACAATTTCCCTCTTAAATAAGTCTTCATCTTCTGATAGCTATGGTTATCCTTGGAATTTGTTGTTGTTGTATTTCCACGAGTCCTCTGTCTAAGACATGGGATTCCTGAGCCTGTGAATATCTGCCATTGAACCAAGAGGCTGATCATGCTTTTTATAACCACAATGAAGAGTCTTCAACTTCTACATTATTCACCGACATAGAATTCTTCACAATTTCGAAGGTCAAGGAGAAGAAAATATATGTTCTGAGATGTTGATCTGAGATTGTCATCTTTGAGAAGGTACAAGCTGCACGTTTTTAATTCACTTTTCACATTAGTGCCTCTTTACCATGTTATGAAGACACCATGTGAAGCAAATCTGTAACTCATGGGGGCTTTCCACCACTAAAAAGAAATATTAAAAGTGGGTTTTTATGTCTGTAAAACTGATTGCGATGTTATACATAGAGGTATTTCTTAAAAAAACTAAAAAAAGCTCCAATCCAGCACACCATATTTTATTCAGCCATTGTTTTATTCAGCCATTGTTTCTTTGGGCTTCATGGAGGCTTTTCAATTGGAAGTGGGAATTACAGAAGGTGGAAATATGTTCCAAAATGTCAAATCTTCAGCGAAGCGATCGCGTTCAAAGCGCGTGGCTGTGACCTCCGCACGCGAGGAGGTGCATGAAAGCTTTATCGCCCTGATTTAACCCGACGGCCGACACTCACATTGATTCCTCCGTCCGATCCGCGGTTACGCACGAAACAGCACGGGAGGAATTAAAGCTCGCCGGCTAACCTGCTTTAAGGTGTCAACAACAACAACAACAACAGCGCAATCAGAGGCAAAAAGGCCCGTCGGCGTGGAGAGTAACGGACTCGGCCGGCGCTCAGCGACTGAGGTCGATCCGTCCGTAAACAGGCTCCTAAACCACGACCGCTGCAATAAAGTCACTCAGTGGCCCGACGATAAAGAACGCACTGCTGTGGTTCATGGTCCTCTTGCAGTGGGGCATCTTTACAGGTTTGCACCTTTTTAATTTAAGACTCATCATGACTTTACCGCAAAGGAAAACAAAGACTTTAAGGTTATTCTTTCGTCTGGGAGAGTGACCGAAATATAGAATATTTTACACTGAAAGGGCGCCTAAACATATTTGTGAGAGCCGCATCGTGGTGGGGATTTCACATGCGATCTAAAATCTGATGGAAGTCGGGATGCCGAGGTGAAATAAAGCCCCCCCCCCCCCTGCTCAATATCGAGCATGTTCTCTAAGAAATCATATTTCAGTGTTTGTCTCGTTCTGATTGTTTCTCCGGCGAGGTTATTATTGAAGCTTTGTCTCTGTACAGCATCACTAACAGCCTCCCTCCCTCTAACATCACACACACACACACACACACATGCACACACATACACAATATCCCAGACTAAACCATCTCTCTAATACCAACTGACAAGACTTTCACAATCGTGCCAAACAGCATTTTAAATGAAGTCACACGGAGATATCGCCGTATTCAAATGGCCGAGGCAGAGTGAAGACGAGGTCGCGGGCGGTTGGGTTTTGGGGGAGGAAATCCATCGACGTGACAAAGAATCCAATTGGCTTTTCATTCTACTTTTCTTTTTTTTTACCTCAAAAACAACCAAAGCTGAAAACGGTGGGAAGAAAAAGTGATTGGCCGAGTGAGATGTGTGTGACTGGAGAATTATGAATCTCCTCGACCGTGTGTGTATAGGAAGTGCTCATCCTCTGATAACCCTGACATCTCTATAAATCGAAGGACGGGAAGATTTGGAGGAGGGGGGGGGGGGATGGAGAGAAGTGTGATGCCTCTTAAAGGGCCACGTAGCGTTCAGTGTCGGGCGAAGGGGGGAGGAGGAGGATGGAGATGGAAAGAGATGCGTGATCTTAATCAAAGGTCAAACTTCAAGGAACACTGTTGCAAAGGTCGTCTATTTGAAAAGCACTTTGCCTCGGCAACAATGGCCGGACTCCGCGGAGACGCACTGCACTTTCTGCTAATGTTCCTCCCGTTAATGTTTTTTTTTTTGTGTGTGTGTGAATTATTGTTATGGGCCCAGGCGTGCGATGAAAAGCGTTTTTTAAGATCACAGCCCGTTGGAAAACACTCGTTTTCAGACGCACTCTCAGACCTCTCGACAAGGCAGCTTCCAATTTGTTTCTGTTTTCATTTCATTTCTGTCATACTCTTTCCCTAAAGTAGATTAATTTCCATTCATACCCAAATATAACCAACCGCATCATCCAGGAGCATCTTTTCTTTATTCAGGTTCGGCAGATTTCAACCCGAATCCACTCAAAAGAAAAAAAACACTCATGTCCTCTCCGGCTAATGAGGATGTTTGTTTTTTTGTCGATGCCGTTTCTCCAAAATAATAAATCTCCGATGAAAAAACTTTATAAATACGGTGACCTCGCTTTCAACTCTAATTCGAAACTTCAAAGAAATAAAGAAATAAGGAAATAGAGAGAGAGAGAGCGGAAGAGAGAGCACCAGTAATTAGGGAGGACTGTGTTTGTGTCTGCAGGTTTGTGTGTGAGAGAGAGAGAGAGAGAGAGAGAGAGAGCGAGCCACAGGCACTTCTTGAGTGTAACAAGTTATTCACCGCGGGGAGAAGCAGAAGGAATCTCCGCATCATTAACCGCTCTGCCCCCGTTCATTTAGTGGTTATATTCAAATGCACCTATCATCGTTGAAAATAGCCCAAATTATAATCTCGGCAATATTGTGAATAGTTCTTTGAAATGTTTCTTTTGCAGGTAACCCGACCAAATGAGTGGGTTTCATGTTGCAATTAAAGGGGCGGCGCACGTCAGGACTATTAATCGATGGAAGTGCCCCACGTGTGTTTCAGGCAGTTATTAACCATTCAACCCCCCCCCCCCCCCCATGCTGGATGTGGAGTCCTGTAACCTTCAGGGTGCAAGTACAGACCTTTTAATTTGAGAGGGAAAAGTAATCGTAGAGAGTTGTTCTTTCATTATCGCTATAATTAACCTGAAAAAATAAATAAAAAATGTATGCCAACAAACCATTTGTGGGTGTATTGTTTTTCTCAGTTAATAATACCGACGCAGGAAGTCTGGCCCCATGTGTACTGATGAAGAAAGCCAGGGTGTCGGGGTGGGGGTGGAGCAAATTCAATTGAAATGCAGAATCGAGTTTTCCAAATATCCCAGGTTCCGTATTTACGTAGAACCGAAGATCTCCGTGAACCGTAACCGAGCGTCGTCGGCGCCGCGTGACGCCGCCGCCGTCCCTAACCTCGCCGACACCGGAGCCGGCACGCTGGAGATGTGATCGCACAAAGCAAACATTTCCTTTTTTGGCATTGGAAGTGACACAATGAGAGACCGGGCTTCTGCAGAACGATCCAGAACTGATGTTCACGTCTGGAAAGATTGAATCCGCCGCTGTGAACAAGACGGCGGGTATAAATCACACACACGCGTGTGCGTGGCTGTCTGCCAGGAACAATGGTAAAGCCGCCTCACATCTGCTCAGCGTGCACACGCACGCACACACACACACACACACACACACACACACACACACACACACACACACACACATGCTCATTTACAAGGAGCTAAACGCCCCAATGTTGCCATCTGGTAACACTGTTAGAAGGGGGACAAATAAATGCGAATTTTTCTGGGATTATCAAGAGGAGCCGTAGACCAGGCCGGGAAAAGCGAATGCGGAATGTGAGTAATAAAACAGATCAAAGGGGACCCCAGTTCCATTAGACTACAACAACAGGAAAGCAACAAGGCATCCATCAGGCCGGCCGACAGGGAGAGTGGCTGTAAGATCAAATGAAAGCGTCGAGGCCATCGCTGGGACGATAAGCAGAGGGCCAGGTGTGACAGAACACGGGTCCTGAGGGGTCAGCGGAGGCGTTTACAACCGGCTCGACACGAGAGGTAACCATGGCACCTCTTGTGATATTCAAATGAAGACCTGGTTGATTGTGTGTTCAGGAGCCCATATCCTGACCAAATGGGCCAGAGAGGATGTTACTACGAAAGTGAATAAACACGAGCCTGGATTCATGTGTGTTAACCTGCCTGTAGATCAATGGTCTTTGATATGATAATGTAATATATGTCTCCCAATATGTTCTGTATCCTGACCCCCGGTTAGAGTGTGTTTGATGTCACTGGCATCGGGAAGTCTCACCAGGTCTGAAAGGATCATAAAGAGGGTACCCTAAGTGCCTGAGAGATAAGAGGAGAGACCTGGAGACAGGTCACCGAGGTGACCGAGCTCATCTAAACCAGCTAAGACAACGGTCCCCCTCTTTGAAGTGGGACAGAGAGTCTCTCCAGAACCTCTCAGGAAGAGAGGGGGGGGGGGATGAACCCCCCATCAGCACCCCAAAGAGGGGGACGGATATCCGGTAAAAGTGGGAGGAGCCGAGGGTATAAAGGTGACGAACAGAAGAAAGAGGGGGCTGAAGAAAAAGAGAGTTTTTGAGTTCTTGTCACTTTTGCGTCAGGCTCCCGAGAGGGAACTGACTTATAATTGTACTTTGTTTATTTCTTTCTTCCTTTTTTGAATAAAATACTTGGCTGCCTTGCAGTCTTAAACTTTACATTCGGTTCGTGGACCTACTTTTTTGTGAGTCCTATTTCTTCACCTGTCGACCCACCCGAGGAGACCAAAGGCGGAGACCCGAGAGCGGACCCCGCAGCCTCCGAGGTGAGTCTGAGCGACATCTACACGGCTACACCCACTGACCTCCGTCACTCAGGGCACATACTGATTCCTCACACACTGGTAACTGACATTTTGTACTAAAGAGAGATATCGCTGCAGCCGGTAGACCTCCGTCTCTCCGCCGAGCCGTGGTTGGTTCGGGGACCAAGAGAGGGACTCGTAACACCGAGTCCTCGTCGCGGAGTTTGTCCTAAGAATAAGAATATTAATAAGTGTCCCGCCAGCCGCTCTACGAGCCTTGTACCCTCAGAGCGGGCTGGGAGGAGACCAGATAATTGAATACACAGCGTTTCTCTCCGCGGAGATCGATCTGACATCATCTAGGGGTGTCGCGCGCCGAGCCAAACAGCAACCACTGTCGAGGTGCACGCGCGTCGCTCATCAGGCCCGAACGATCGCAGAATCATATAGAGGGAGTTACTGATCTCCGCCTCCTCTCCCCCTTAACTCGGTCTTCGCCCTCGCTCGAGTTTCCCGTTCCCCCTCGAAGCGTGTAAGGCGAGGATACCGTGACCGGGGCGATCGTCAGAAGAGAGGCCGGGCATCGTGACCCGTGGACCCGCGTCCTCTCCAGTGCGACAGGTTAGCAGCGCGCGGTGACGCGCTGCGCCTGGGCGCCACCGACGTGCTTTTACGACAGTTTGCTACACGTCTGTCCTTAGAGCACGATTATTTCCCTCAATAAAGTACCCGGTGTGAGCCGGCTCGCACCTCAAACCTTTCCCCCCCTCCTCTCCATCTCTCCTCTCCCGTCTCGTTCCCCCCCCCCGCTCCTCTCCTCCCCCGGTTTCCCCTACCCGAGAAGACTGCGGCGTGACTTTTCTTTCCGTCTCCCACCCGAGGCGACCGAATCGGTTCACGTACGCGTCTCTCTTAACACACAAAAGAAAAGTAGCCTCATATACTGATAGCAGCCCAAATATGGGACTTGGAGAAATAGAGTAATTAGGAAAAATGACAACCTTCAAGGAGAAAGAGGTCGAGGTTCCGTGGAATGTGATTGGCTGAACGAAGATGTTGAACTTCGTCTTGTCCAATTAGCAAACGGCAGTGCAGGGGGAGGGTTATCAATGCATGTGAGCACGTTGTACTAATATAGAAACATAACATGCGATGAAACATACTGAAGTAAAGCACGGCCAAGATAAAAGGCAAAGGCGTCTTCCCTGATTGGAAGAGAGAGCATCTTTGTCAACCGCAGAGAGAGAGAGAGACGAAATATAGCAAATCAACAGAAATGTTGCTGCGCGCATTTACACCAAACAGACTGAAGCGCTGCAGAAAATAACTTGTCACCTAAACTTGGGCTATAATAACACATGTTCCCTCCTTTTCTCTCTCTCTTTCTGTCTCTCTCTCTCTCTGTGTGTCTCTCTCTCTCTCTCTGTGTGTGTGCATCCCACCCCCTCCGTTCTCCGTTTCTTATTATACTTGCAGGTTGTATTCTCCGAGGTATCAACAATATGGTGATATATATATATATATATATATATATATATTTATACATGAATGTATTTATATATATATATATATTTATATATATATATTTATATATTTGCTGGGTCAAACAATCCCAGTTTAAAAAAAAGAAGTTTTGTTGATAAGGGACAGTGCACAATAATAAAAAAACATTTCTGCTTTTTTTTTCTTCTGTTGAGTTATAGCCAAGAGGCTATTTTTCATCTGTAGTCCCGAGAGGCATACGTCATAAGGTTAGTAGTTAAAGCAATGTTTATAATATATAATACATGTACATGTGACTTTATGGACACACACACACACACACACACACACACACACACACACACACACACACACACACACACACACACACACACACACACACACACACACACACACACACACACACACACACAAACAGCAATGTTCAAATACAATAACCTTTAGGAGGTAAAGAGAGTATAGATTATATCTGAACACCAATTTACATATTTGGTTGTTCTTTTCCCCCCTTCGGCTCATATTGCACCCACCTACACCCCCCTTTTTTTCAGCTTCATCACCACTTTGCACCGGCAGAGAAAAAGAAAATATGAGAGCAGCAATCAGGGAATCTTGAGCAGGCCACCATCAACCCTCCTCTCTGGATCAGGCCGTTTAGAGTCAAAGGAAGGAGGAGCACAGGCGGCCGGCGCTCACGCGGACGCCTTTTGATGAATCTTCAAACCCATACACGATTTATGATTTACCGAAAGAGGAAAAAAGAGAAAAGAAAGGAAAAGTAAAGAGGGGTGCGACGGAAAACGGGCAAAAAAAAACAAAAACGTAATTGCCGCGCTACATCTGCGGAGGTCTGCAATATGCTGGTGTTGATAAAGAATATCTCTTTAGATTAACGCTAAGCCGTTTGGGCTCTCTGTTGTGGTCGGAATCACAGACACACACACACACACACACATCCGCTAAACTAAACAAACATTTAGTTTGTTTCCGTCGTCCACAGACTGCCTGATTTATCGTTAATATTCAGCATTAACCCCTCAATTATTCACGTTGACACTGTTACCCGATGACGAGACACACACACAAACACACACACTTATACAAACAATTCGTCCGTTATATGAGGTCACCACATTCTGCATATAAAGGAGTGCCTTTTCTCCTTTGATCTGAGACCTCGAGGTGTGTTTCCACACACACACACACTCACTCCTTTATGTGTATGACTGCACAATAGAAAGGAAAGAGAGGACGCATAGGTCTGAGTAGTAGGCTGACGCTGCTGTTCCTGCTAGTGGGAGAAGAAGCTCAAGTGGCCTGTAGGAAGTCGCCGAGTGCGAGACGGATCCGCCGGCCGGCTGGAGGCAGAGAGACGTGATGGAGGAGGAAACCGGAGTCTTATTCTGTGTGTTTCCGAGGGAGGATGCACTGCGTGTGAGACCCTTCGCTGACACCTGCATCTCACTCTTAAAAGGTGATGAATTGAGGAGATACTGTTTTTGTGTCTTCAGTTTGTCTTGAGAGGTGCCACGAGGGCAACAACTTGGAAACAACACAAGTCATTTAATTGGTGTTTGCCGAGAAGGAGGGGGAACGAAACAACACCGTGAGAAGTAGAGCGATATAGCCACTGTTTTCTTCTTCTTCTTCTTCTTCTTCTTCTTCTTCCGCTAACAAGCTCAACACTGGCAGCCAGGGAGGGTCAAACAGGGGGAACGTGCGATAGAGATCGTATTTCTTTTTCCACGAAACCGGCTAATGAGAAATGTACGTCCTATCTCGGCCTTAACGGCGGTGCCTCCGTGAATCCCTCGGGGCGAGCGATGTAGCTTTTAGTACTTTAAAGCTTGGCACGCACGACGCGTCGAGAGGCTTGCCAAAAAAAGTCAAAAGTATATTTTGCATCCGACCCATCAGATGACATCATACCGCTCATGATAATGAGAAACAACAAAAAGGAGGCCAGGTGAGCTAAATCCAAGGTTAGGACCTCGGCCTGCGGTGGTTGCCATGGTGCCATTCCTCCTACTGGTTAATACGGCTTCTTGCCCTTTGCTCCTCCACTTTTAAATACCATCCCTCTTCATGTCACGAGGGTTATGAAAGATCACGAGTGGCTCAGTTTAGATGCCTTCAACGCCCCAAACACTTCCTTTTTTTAAATTTCCAGTGTGAAACCCCCATCACCTTCTCTCTTATTATAAAACCTTCCTCATGGCTGCTCCAGTGGGGAAAAAAAATCAATATTTCTCAATGTATTAAAATGTTTTCCATCAATCACGAGGTCAATACAATGACTTTAACTCGTTGATGCAACAGAAGTAAACTGCTTAAACATTTTAGGTCAGATTTCCTGTATTACAACACACCATTAAACCAAGACAGCGTGTTATCGATTTTTCCGCAGACTCAAAGTGGAACTAGAAGTTCAAAGCAACAACATCCCTCACTTGGGCATAAAAAGGGGTCTATCAAATTACTGCTTGACATATGGTGGCATTCAGATGGCCTTTCAGCGTGCGTAATTCCGCTGATCCTTGAAGACACTCAAGGATGTTCTGTGGAAGTCAAAGCAGCAATCACCACTAACAATATCACCTGATTTGCCCCCATTCGCTATAATACTGCAGATTAGAGTGCAGCCCATAAGGGATAATGGGGAGTGTAAGTGTGTATATTTCTATAGGGGAATTTAAATCTCTCTCTGTGTGTGTGTGTGTGAGACAGAAAGAACATTATCAATTCAGACCCGTCCCCAGACTGGAGGCCTCCAGGCTCCTTGGTTAGCGGCCATTAACTTTTAACCTGCAATCGGAACCGAAGGTTCTTTATTTCCGTCTGCGGCTTCGTTGATGGACTCTCTCCTCTACTGCTAATGACAAAGGGGCAATGGAGGCAATGGGAGGACCAATGGACCCAATGGGAGCAATGGTACCAATGGAACCGATGGTAGCAATGAACCCAATGTTACAAATGGTAGCAATGGACCCAATGGGACAAATGGGAGCAATGGACCCAATGGGACAAATGGTACCAATGGGACAAATGGGAGCAGCGAGGGCAATGGTGTAAGACTCTGCTCTGTGTCTCCTCTGTCTCCTTGATTCGTTAATTCCCTTCACCTGCCCACAGCCACTCCTGTCTCCTTGATTGGTTAATTCCCTGGACCTGCACTCAGCCACTCTCGTCTCGTTAGTGTCTCATGTCATACACCTGTTTACCCCCCTATATATTGTGCCAGTCTTTCCATTGTCTCTTGCTGGAAAGTCATCTTTAATCCGTCTCCCCTGTTCTCCCTGTGCCTTGTGTCGCTCTCCAGTGAGAGTAGTTTGCATTCCTGACTGTCCTGTTCTGACCTCCGAATTTATGCCTACCCCTTTTTTGCCCCTCACATTCCAGCTCATCGAAGACCGTCACTTTCCCACCGTGTTGTCTGCCTCTGAACTAACCCCCACCTCCCTGACTGACGCCGTATAAAGAGCCAGTTCTACTTTGACTTATTTTTTGAAATAATTTGTTAGTCATGTGGTAAATATCTTAAATATACTTATTTGAACCCAAACATGATATTTTCCTATATAAGACACTATAATCATGAATATACTTTGCATTTTAGAGTGACACTGCCAGAGGGGTCGTTTATTATTATCATAATTTAAAAGGGACCATGTACAGTTAAAATATAAATGTCACCATTTAATGCGCTGTACCAATGGGACCAATGGAGAGAAATGGACCCAATGGGGGCAATGGAAGCAATGGACCAATGGATTGTAGCTACATCTCATTTGCATATGTAGTCCTTTGACAGACCATAATAAACATAAAAAGTCTCCAGAGCTTCTCAAGGTTTAAACCAACCAAGCAACCGCGTTTCATCTGTTCGATCCCTCGTGACATCAGGTTTTCTTTTTTTATTATCCTTGTGATAAAAAAAAACTAAATATGGCGACAGGTTAACACTTTAATCATCATAAAATTGCCTTTCTCTCCCCGACTGACATCCTCTTTCGGTTTTCAAACAGCCAAAACAAAGCGTGGTTGGAAATTAAAGCTGCATTTTACGACGGTGACCGTGGAGCTCATCCCGTTGCTCTACCGCCAGACCTCTTAATCCACGTGGCAGCCAGCGGTCAGCCTCTGGGATTCTCCCGCCGATCTGAATGGGATCTGACGGGACGAGAATCCAACGGTCCGTTTGTTATGGCTGCACCTGCGGCTCTCTGTGATGGGATAAACCCGCTCTGGTTTAGTGGCCGTGTGAGCGCGGCGACGCCGACCCCCGGCGAGTCATGAGCTGCCTCTCCCCCCCACCCCCCCGAGTGATGAGGCCAAGCGCAAAATACCTGATATGATTTAATCATGATTTATCGTACAACCTGCTGTGTTTACAAAGCGTGACAGGGAGGAGCTTAATTACTGTACCTTTTTTTTTTTTTGCAATTGAATTGGCTGTAAATGTATTTCTATAATGTTCTTCATAAAAGCAATGGTTAAAGAGTTAGGTAATTATGATTAATTGATTACCATATTAGTTAATTGCCATCACATTCCAGCTTCTCAACTGTAATATAATAATAATTGAATACCATGACGATTTAGTGGCCATAACACAATTTAAAGATGCAACCTTGGGTATTTTACTATTTTTGGAAGTGTATTTCTTTAGTTTTACATCCTAAAACATGAATCGATAATAGATGATGAAAATAATCCTTTTAGTGCATGACAATTAATGAGCCGCTACTAATAAAACTACAAAAAAAGGAAGAAAAAAACCACAATTAAAAACAACGATTACTGTTTGATTGGCTCAGAATCAAATGGATTCCGTCCACCAGTTGACTCTCAACCAGCTTGTTGGTGCTCCTGTGTGAAGACCTGCGAACAGCTGGTAGAGAGCAGAGCACCTGACACACTCAGCTGGAGACCCCCCCCCCCCCACACACACACACACACAGACCCTCTTATTGGGCCCACAGCTGCTGCTACTATACCGGCTAATGTGCGTATGTTCGCCATTTCTCTCTCTCTCTCTCTCGTCCCAGTGGGTGCCACTCGCTGCCTTTCAACGTCCTCTTCTGTCAACTCTTTTTTTTTCTTTTTCCGGCTCTCGTGCAAACGCGCACGCTCGGATGTAAATATTAATAGTCGTCGTGTCCCCTCGTCACCTCGAAGCCTTCAGTCCTCTGCCGCCTCATCACTCTGTCACTCTGCCTCCTTCCCTCCTTCCCTCCTTCCCTCGCCCCTCCATCTAGCCCTCTCTTCTCTCGCTTTCCGGGATTTGCCCCTGAGCTGCAGTCTAATGAGCGAGAGAGGGGGTGGCGGGGTTGTCGGGAGAGAGTCCGTTTGCTCCGACGAGAGATAACAAGCCCATATGTTACTCACCGCGGCGGCCCGAAGCAGCGGCGACTCTCAAAGACCCTCCCAGGGCAAAAAAATATATATTTCCACATTAAATCTGTAGCTGCGCCATCAAAGTGCTGCGATGAAGCTCCACAACACTCCAGCTGCCGCGGCCGTGAGACACCTTCGCAATAAGAGAGCGGGCACAATATAATGAATAGTCATAAATAAATATTTCCCCCTCCGTAAGTGTTAAGCAATTTTTGTTTTCTCATTAGCGTGATGTATTTTGAGTCCCTCAGAGGGGCCTCCGTTATGATTACGATGCATGTCTGCTTTTGAAAAACGCTGAAACCGAGTGCGGAAAACGAGGCAATACACCGGAGCAATATCGAGACGTTTAAGTCACTTTTCAGAAAGTATATTTTAGTTTATTTTTTGATCGCCGTCTCGCAAAACGTGTCCTCGAAATGCTCGGATGGCGTCCGATGGTCTCACTAACCACATATCGAAAAACGCTCGCATTCAGTTTACAAGTTTTCCGCATAAACTTGCCCCAACTTGGCTCAACAACAACAACAAGGAGACATATGTTGACCGTCACGAGACGTTTGAGGAGGACTTGGGATGTGACCAGGCGACCATATGCTCCAACGGAGGGACAAGGCGCCAGACGGGGAGAAAAGCCCGGCCAAGGACACTCACTGGAGAACGCAGTGGTGAGCAAACAATCCACAGATGTCGGCCGATTCATCTCACGAGTCTCAGAGAGACGCTGCCGACATCAACGACGCCGTTGAAGTCCTCACCGGCTCACGGAGCGTCTCGAACCTGTGAGTCTGGACTTTGGGCTAAATGAATCCTTTTGACAAAATCGTCACCTAGAATAACGGCGTACGTCATTTTTACAGTTTTTCTTGATAAACACACAAACCATGTTTAAGCTAGCTTGGTGGCTGGCGCGAGCTACTTCTAGCTTAAATATGGGACTAGTGAGTTAAACTGTGGCTACGAGCTAGCTTAACTATGGAGCTACGAGCTAGCTTAAATATGGAGCTACGAGCTAGCTTAACTATGGAGCTACGAGCTAGCTTAAATATGGAGCTACGAGCTAGTTTAACTATGGAGCTACGAGCTAGCTTAACTATGGAGCTACGAGCTAGCTTAAATATGGAGCTACGAGCTAGCTTAAATATGGAGCTACGAGCGCGACAGTCTGATATCCGTTGTTTGTCAGTGCTCCATGAGAACGGCTTTCACAGGGAATATGACCAAAGAGTTTTTTAATGTCGTCTTTGTCAATCGTCGTTTTGTGCATATTTTTTTAAAAGTATCGGTTCAGGCACGGTTCACTCACCGGTATCGTTTTAACCCTTGTGTTGCCTTAGGGTCATTTTGACCCGAATCAATATTACACCCTCCCCCCGCTTTAGGATTAATTTGACCCCATTCAATGTTTAATGTCGGTGTTCTTTCGGTAGTCAACAAACAAACATAAAGTGCCTCACACTTAAACTTGGAAAACAATATTAATTCTAATAATTTTCTGGAGGTTTTAATTGCTGGCGTCAAATTGAACCCAAAGGGTAAAATATGTTAGTAAATATAAAGGTAACAGGAGGGTGAAACATTGAATCGGGTCAAAATGACCCAAAGGCAACACAAGGGTTAAGAGAAGACAATACCCATCCCTAGTCACTGGTGGGAATGCCATTAGTTTAGATTTGGTCATAAACCAAACTATTGTACGGGAGATGGAGATGGATCACCCCGAAAAAAAGCCCAAATAATTCCCTTGGGAGATTTCATCTTCAGGCGTCCACCTCACGGTGACATGAGAGGGAAAGTAAGAAAGCTGGACCACGTGGACGTGAGATGGCGAGGCTTTCCGTCTGCTCGTTAATATTCGATGTTTCAGTCCGGACCAAAGTGGCTGACAGGTGAAGAAAACCGCCATCGCCTTCCCTCAAGCCGCCGGCGCCGCCGAGCGCGATGCGCAGCTCACGCTCCGCCTGCAAGTCTGTTCTCCGCTTCTGCTAATTGCTGACAGCAGAGCGGAGGAGAGGAAGAGGAGAGGAAGAGGTGGGGAAGTGGTTTGAAGCCACGTGGGCCGGAGCACCGCCGAGCCACCGGGAGGCCTCTGAAATCAGATATCTCTCACAGAGGGTGTCTGCGCTTGAGTCGCCGACACACACACACACACACACACACACACACACACACAGACACACACACACACAGACACACACAGACACAGACACACACACACACACACACACCATGTGCGACGACGACCTTCCCTCACGCTGTTCGGATCCAATCGGCGGCGGTCGGCCGTGGCCTCGCCGGGTCAAAAAAACGAGCAATTTCTGCACCTTCTGTTCAGCATTGTTGTCACACACACACACACACACACACACACACCTGCCTCTCTGCTCTTATCAAGCCCACAGTGATAAAAGTGGGATCAGGGCCGAGCTGTGGGGATTGACCTGAACACCACAGCGGGCTCGAGTGGCTGAAAGTTGGCACACAAAACACACACACACACACACACACACACACACACACACACACACACACACACACACAGCAGGTGACCCGGGGCACAGACATTGAAGACCAGGTGAATGCTCTGCAGCCACAGCGAGGCAAGTAACACACAGTAGCTCCACCGGAGGAGAGTCCCACAGGCTCACCTCTGGGACTCTGTCCTGTATGTTGTGGAACAACCTCTACGCAGCCCTCACCTCATCTCTTCCCAAAGCAGGTCAGGTCTAACCGTGCCACTCAATCTCACTTCCAGGGAGGCGTTCAGGAGCAGGAGGAGGGCCCCCGTGCCAAAGGGCTGTCCATCTCCCCGACAGGCTCGGGTCGCGAAGGGGAAAAGAGATGGGAGGGAAAAGGATGCCGGCACTTCGGCACAAGTAATGGGTCTGTGCGTTGGGAGCGGAGGCGGCGGGGGGAAAGAAATATAGTTCCTCTATATCAGAGATAAGACGGAGGAGACGCGGTTGAGAAGTGATGGCCGCCGGGCTCGTCTGGTTAGCCGGTGAAATATGGCCCCCGATGGCTCAGCCGAAGCCCCCTCGTCGATGCCCCCGCTGAGTCGTGTCCGTGGGATGGCCGCATTTAAATGCATTGGAGCACCTCTCACAGCCGGCGTGGAGAAGATTAAAGGAGACATCTTTTCTCTTTCTCTCTCTCTCTCTCTCTCTCTCAGCAGCCCGGGGAAAAAAAGGAGAAGAAAGAATGGTACATTGTTCCCTTCATTAAAACTTCAAGGAGTCAGTTTCATGACGAAAAACGCACAAGTTGTGCGGCCGTCTCCTCCGACTCCGACTCTCTCTCCTTCGGGTAGCGACACGGACTATCGGGCGACGTGATCTCGCCCCCGGGGAGTGTGCACGTGGATATATATATATAGTGCACGTTGCTGGTCCGCCTCACAACGGGGATGAGGAGGAGCTTTGAGCCCACGGACTTTGATTTCCTCTGAATGTTTATCGGCTACAGGATGAGGCGCCGTGAGTGTTTTTTTCGGCGATGGGGAAATCAAAATGTGTAGCAATGCTTTAAAAGCCGCACTGATCAATATTTTATTTTAGCAATGGATCTGAAATGACTGTGTAATGGGAGGGGGGGGGGAAGAGGGGGATTCTCCTTTTCACCCGACTCTGCAGTTCCTCTCACTTCACTGTTTTGCCTCTCAGAGCTGTTTCAGGTCAGGGCGCTGTGACCGGAAACGGGGGGGAGGGGTGGAGGGGAATAGTATAAATACATATTTTTCAAAAAAAGGATCACACTGCTGTATTTTTTAAATTAAAATATACGACACATATTTGTGAGGCGTCACATTTCTCCTCTCACGTGAAAACGACAGACAGTTATTTTTGCATTTAGCGGCATATTTCGCGCCCGTCTGGGACAGATATATCAGCTTGTGATCCTTGTTCTTTTATTAAATACTTTATATTATAACTTTATGAACCCGGGACTTTTTTCAGCACCGGGAGCTCGGATCACGTTTGAACCTCACACCACCGTTTCCAGTGGATCTCGGACCACGCGTCCGTGGAGACGGACACGCGGCATTAACAGGAGTGCGTCGCTGCGGTGCAGGTGGCAGTTGGATTACAAACAGAAACTAAAGTGTATTCTTATACACTGTTCAAAAGTTTGGGGTCACTTAGAAAAAGGAAAAAAAACATTGCAATTTCCGTATTTTTCAAAGAAAAAAACTGTTTTACTTTGAAAAATACAGAAATTGCAATGTTTTTTCCCGATGAAGATAACATTAAATTAATCATAAATGCACTCTATACATTGTGGTAAATGACAATTCTCTGGTGTTTAATGAAGTCTCTACAGAGGTGTGTATAGAGGCCCATCTCCAGTCTTCTCATAGTACATTGTCTTATCGCCTTAGAAGACTAACGGAGGGGTAGAAAACCCTCCAAAACCCTTTTTACGTGAGCGCAGCTGAAAACAGTTATGCTGGTGAGAGAAGCTATAAAACTGGCCTTCCTTTGAGCCACAAGTTTATATTTCAAATAAAAATCATTATTTCTATCCTTTTCAATGTCTTGACAATATTTTCTATTCATTTTGAAATTCATTTGATGAATAAAAGTGAGTTTTAATGAAAAACACCAACTTCTCTGGGTGACCCCACATCTTTGAGCGGCCGTGTACATTGAAGTGCCGTTCATGCACTCCTTTGATGCTCGCCAAGCGGTAGCTCTGCCTTCAATGAGAGGTTTGCGAATGTCTTCTGCGTATCAAGGAAGACTTTTATTTTGTTGATGCGTTTGCTTTTCATCTCCATTGATCTCTCTTAACAATTTTTTTTTTTTTTGGGGGGGGGGGCGGGGGGGGGAGAAGTGATCATCCAGCAAAAAGAGCGCGGTTCACACTCCTCCATCGCTGGCGGCGATACAAGCAATCACGTGTACGTGGGCTGCGATCGCGAAGACGCAGCAGTTATCGCCGGGCAGACTGCCGACATCGAGAATTAATAATAAGCCACACACCTCTCCTGCACTTCCCCTTTCAATTTCTGTCTTTTTTTTTTCTCCACTCTTTCCATCTTCCCTCCTTTTTTAATATAACCCCGAGGTCAAAGTGAGAGGAGGTAACAAAACACCTCGGCAACAACTCAGATAATGGTGTGTGTGTGTGTGTGTGTGGTCCGAGACATGGAAGTGTGAGAGGTGGGCCGGGGCAGGAGAAAAGGAGCAAGGGGTCGTCGTGATGGGGAGAGGAGGCGCACAGTGGATAGATGGCTTCACAGCCACAGCTGAAAGGTTCTGATTGTCCCATGATAATTGTTAAAAGGTCATTTCTTCCCTCTCTGGGAGAAATGCGGAAAACACACACACACACACACACACACCACCCCGCTGCCCGGCTGCTCTTTACAGTGACACCGGCAGCCTTTAGAGAATTCTACGGACCGGCCTCCTCAAATACCACGGCTTTGTGATAGGGCGATGGGAGATGAGAAAGGAAGAAAAGATGGATGAGTGTGAAAAAGAGTTTTTTTTGTGTATATTATCATTTTCAGTCCGGAATGCCTGTGCTTCCCGTCGCTCCGCTGGGAGCCGATAATGAGGTTCAAACTGTAAGAACTCGCAAGATAAACAAAAATAAAGGTTCAACCAGGGGAACGTGGTTATGATTGGAAATCGAACTATAATTTGTTTTCCCACGCTTAGATAACGATAACACTGCTCCAGGCTGAAATTGTATTTTTCTGACACACACACACACACACGTATATCCTGTTCTCGCATTAATTCCGTCAATTCTCAAGAGCGAAAGTGTTCTGCATTAACGTTTGTCACTTCTCAATGGACGGGCCGTATTGAGACGGGGTCACAGAACAGCTGCTTCCAGAACCCTTCGCCGGCTGCTTTATAGTCGATTTGTCGCGGTGACATTTATGAACGCTTGAGGCCATCTGCTGCGCACGAGGAAGCTTTTGGGTGATAACTCGCAGATTTAAGAGCTAATACGGATTGGTTCTGGACATAAACGCAACAGGATTAATAAGAAGTTTGATGTCGTATATCGAAAAAATCTGCAGGAATACACAGTCCAGTGAGTACAGCTTGTTATTTATTCAAAATAGTAATACGGTTTGACAGGTTTTTTGGTTGTTGTATTAGGCTACAAAAATCATTTCATAAAGGTCAGTGCATCTGAAAGCGCTGACTTTAATTCAATAGTATCAGATCGATGCTGATTTGAATCGGCTGATCAAGCATCCCTGTGGTGAACAGGAAGTAGGGAGGCGGGGGAGGGGGGGGGGATAAAAAGACAAGGAACCAATATAGCATCTTGCAATCGGCGACCAACGAGAGATCAATAGTATTGAGAAGCTTCAAGGAACTCGTGGCATCAGGCAAACGGCCAACACACACTCACGTATTATTGGCCGCGCAGTTTCACACACACACACACACACACATGCAGTTGAAGGACTCACTCCTCTGCGCTTTGTAAACTAGATTTTGCACGACGTGTTGAGATTAGCTGAATTTGCTCCAACGCGCTCGAGTGTTTACAAAGGACTGTGTGTAAATGACTCCTGTGGGAATATTTAGGCTCAGGCAGCGGCGGAAATACACGAGGGCAAAGGGCAAATCTAAAAATACAATTTCCCCCCTGATATCATTAGGAGAGGGGCAAAAAGTGCCCCCATAATTTCGATTATTTTATAGCGTTTTGTTTTTGTTCTTTATTGTGTGTGTCATATCCATATTGCCTGTACTAGGTAGGTACACAAAAAAAATCTATAAATATAATTTTTAATTTGAATTTTTTTTGGTATTGTACAATAAATAACCACAATAAAAAATGAATAACAAATTGATATGATTGTCTGATTTAAGTTTTCTGTTTATTTTTGTTCAAAAAATCTTAAGAAAATCTGTAGACTACCGCCTAATAGTCTTATTATTGCCATATGACAATTGCTCATAGACTGTAAGCCTGAATAAGTGTATTTATTATTTTTTAACAAAGGTTAAATGTTATTTCACAAGTAAAAAAAAAAACCAATTTCTTTTGAAATGCCCCTGGCTCTCAGTCAGTGGGGGAACAACTGAACCCTAAAAAATATGTACATTTCCTGCCCTGGGCTCAAGTGTTATGTTTTCTCCCAACATTTATCAGCACCTCTATTAATTTGATTTAAAAAACCCCCCCCCGCCTTAATTGTGAAGCTAAGGCTGTAATCAGGCCCAGCTGTGCGTTGAGCTAGATGCTAACATCAGCGGATGTTCAGCAGATTCAACGTTCATCGGGTTCTTGGTACCGAACACAATTCACCTGAGGCGGACGGGAACGTCACTTTGCAGGTGTGTGGTCATAAAGCAAAAGTATCGCGCACATTTTTCACGTTGACCTTATTGCGGCGCCAGATTGAACGTTGAGCCGGTGGTCAGAAGGTAGCGCAATTCATCCCGCGGAGGAAGATGAACGTCTTCTCCACATTCCCTGGAAAAACCCATCCATTTAGCGGTTGAGACGTTTCCAATAAATAAAGACGTGTCAAGTGAAGGGAAGTGGAATCCATCTCTCTGGTGACCATGGTAATGGCTATTTATTGCCGCGGTAACCACGCAACGGAAGCTAATTGCTATAACGACGCGTGAAAGATGACAACAATGCAAATGTTGGTCATTGACTTATATGTCGAGTTCTTTTGAGCCCACACGATGAGGGGGAGGCCTCCGCTATCACAACTGTCAGACCTGTATGCCGTGGATGATAATCTAGGCCTACACCCCATACTTTGGTCACGATGCCGGTTTAAATGATGTCATCATATCAGCCCACAACCAATATTGCATCATATTTATCTTTTTCCAATTCTGACATAGAATTCGACAAATTTCCCCTTGGGGATTAATAAAGTATATATCTGTCTATAGAAAGCCGGAATAAGTCCTCAGGAACAAGCACAATAAATTGCGTGCAGAGTTTGATTCACTAATGATAGACGTGACAAATGAAATTGTATTTAATTTTTTTATTATAAGACAATAAACAATACATACACATAACACGTAGAGGACGACAAAACAGTGCGGACAAAACGTCGTAAAGTCAGAGTATTGAAAATAAAATGTGTGTGTGAGTGTGTGTGCATGCATTTAAAAAAAAAAAGAAACAAAATACATAGATGAAGGCAGATGTACATGTATGAGCGTATGCATGGACGTGGAATTGAATTGGTTTTCAGACGAGGGAAAATAAAAAAAATACAAATCATATTTCATGCCGTCACATGCATCGGTATAACCCCGCCGATACTGATTGCGAGGATATGAACTGTAATATTTCATCACACTTCCTCACGCAATAGTTCCCTATCATCACGGCATCCCGTCTCGTCGTACTTCCTTTGTGGCGTCTGATTGGCCTTTCATGGCGTGTTGGGTTGTGTCCTGCCTCACTTTAATCACTTCAGCTGTTAAAGTATGTAAAGTTGAGCAATTGCTGCGCCATGCACGCAATAATTAAGTTTCTCAAACCTGAAGGAATAATGCGAAAGAAAAACACACACACACAAATTCGTAAGATTATGTCCACCATTATTACAGAAGACCGGATGTCCCCCACGTTACATTAGTCTCACGCAGATGGGTTCAAGAAAGCTTTCGCTGATTCAGTAAGACAATAGTCATAAAGGAATAAGTTATTACGCTTTTTAACCTTTATTTCCACCCGGCCGTGTTTTCTCATGAGTGGTTTGCATACCCACACTAAATCCAGATTATCTCCTCAACCACACGGGCTATTTGAATAACGTCAACGGTGTAATATACAGAAAAACACATGTGAGATTAGTTAAAATGTGTATATATTGGTATATTTGCCATATAGATGATAGAACACAGAGGAAAAGATAAATGAATGTATATAAATAAAAATAAAATAACTTCAAGGACTAATAACTTTTTTAAATTATGCATTGGACAGCTTTTTATTTTACTATATCATAACACAATATGTAATATGTCTCTGTGCAAAGTTTGATTTTGATTTAATGAATTAAAATATTATTTCTTATTTGTTTAGTTCAGAAGTTTAGGCAAATCTCCAAATGGAGCATGTATGAATTCTGGGTGATATTGACATGTAACATGCTATTTATTTCACTTGTATATCAATAATGGTGTTCAATACATCCACACACAGCATAACATACAGTGAATAAAGCAACATATCGCACTGTGCCCTCAAATCATCATAACATATTGGCAAATTAATATTAATATTTCATATTCTTCCACTCCTCTGTGAGCAGAGTGGTTGATATCTTGCTGCAGGCTTTGTCTGAGAAGAGTTTTGAAGGTTTTATTTGAATCTGTAGGTTGCAAGAGGTGCGCTAATTGTTTGTAGCATCATGCTAACGGGATGAAAATGAATAATTTACATCAGTTGGGAGCAGTCTGAAAAATGATTTGTAGTCATATTTAATCATTCTTTTGGTTATGTTTATCTTGTCTGGTTAAATTGTCTTTTTGAGCAAGTACAATTGGCTTTGCTGTTTAATTTGCTATGTGACATCATTATTTTCGTTTCACGAACACATGAAAACGTGAACACGGGAAAGTGGCACGAGATACGAGGACCGATCCGGATCGCTGTGGGGGAATAAAGGTACGTCAAAAATGGCCCGGGGAATATTCTCCTGTCATCCGTACTTTAGGAGGGGAACATTATTAACGACAGCTAAGCAGTTTATATTGGCTACAGACGGGATTTTAACGCTGTGGATATTAACGGGGAAGCACAGACTGTTCCTCCTCTCCGGAGTGGACGTCGGAACGTTCCGGTTCCGACTCGATCAAAACAGCGGAACATTTGATGATAAAAAGAAAAATCCCACCCGTTTAGCACGCTTACAATTTTAATGGGCCGATATTTGGTTTGAGTTCAAAAGTGTGTGAAGTGCATATGAATAAAAAATAACTCTCCATAGGCCGTGTGGAAACATTTTCACTGACTAAAAGAAAAACTCGATTTTTTTTCCGGCTTTCCAACCGAGACCATGAATACTATAAAATACAGCACAGCAAAAAAATACATGCTCACTCAAAAAGATGTATGCAGGTGTGCGTTTTCACACACACACACACACACACACACACACACACACACACACACACACACACACACACACACACACACACACACACACACACACACACACACACACACACACACACACCAGGGTAGTACATTTACATATTATATATGGGGCATTTTTTCCCCCACTGACTGAAATCCAGCTCCATTTAAAAAGAAATTGGGGGGCACTTTTTGAAACTTGTGAAATAACATTTAACCGTTGTTAAAAAAATAATAAATATACTTATTCAGGCTTAAATGGAAATAGTAAGACGGAGAAAATCAAAACATGATATGGTAACTGGACCGGGTCACATAGGCTACGATATTTTTCACAAGTTAATTAAATTATGAGGGGAAATTCTGGGGGGCATTCGGGGGCACAATTCTATTTCTTAGGGGCAGCTTTGCCCTTGTGTATTTCTGACACACAAACACATATATACACACACACACTCACTTTTCCACGTGCGACTTCGACTTCACGAAAAATCAAAGTCAAACCTTCAAATTCTCACAACGATGCAGTGTTTTTTTATTTACCCATCGGCTAAACTTCTCTGTATGTTTCATAGAAAATCAAATTGGGGGGGGGGGGCTGCCATTATATCGGGAACCTTGTCATGTGCGGTGACCCCGCCGCCGCCACCCGTCTGAGCCCCCCCCCCCACTGCCAGTTCAATACATTTCCCATCCACCGCAAATTTACTTTGTCTGATCGTTTGTTTTCCAATTACGCCCCCCCCACCCGTCCTCGCGAGCGGAGCATTGTCAGCTTTGGTTATGCGAACCCCGCTCTCGGGTTCGTAACCGGGGGCAATGTTTGATGCTCGGAAACATTTTCATACCCATTAAAAGATGAAGGCAGGCTGAGTTATTATCCGGCTAAGTTGATTGGGTTCCGCGTGTTACACGGAGACCCGTTTTTATCTTTCCTTTTCGAGAAAAAGACTTAAACCTACACACGCAGTAGAACAAAGACCAAAGCAACAACAACAAAAAGCTTAAATAAGTGGTGGATCGTTCACGAAGCGGGATTTTGCATCTCGTGATTATATTTAGCATTCGGCATTAAGTTGTTTCCTCACATGTTTGACCAAAATACAAGAAAAAGACGTCGCGGTAATTGGCAGGAAAAAAATAAATGTCAGCGGAGGAAGAGAGGAAGCCGCGGAATCAGTGTTTGGCTATCGCCGTCGCGTTAGCCGTGATTTACGGGGGCCGCCGGCGGGAACTCTGGAAGCCGACGCGGGACATTCCAATGATCAAGTGCCAGAATAATCGGAACACAATGGATTCTGGGAAAGGAGAGGCAATTTGCTACCATGGATCCAAAGGAGAGGAGCATCAATTCACATATTGACCTTTGGAAAAAAAAAAAAATTTATATTAATGGAGTATATCTTCTCTTCGGAGCTGGATGGGAAGTTCTCTCGTCGGGAAAATTACACCGTGGTGCATTTCCTCCGCTGACAGCCGGCGTGGTATTTATCTGGGGTTGGGCTTCCCGTCAAGACAGTCAGTAGTTTTAAAATGAAAAGGGCAGTTAAAACCAAAACAACATTTGATTGATGAAACAATGAACCGCGGTGAAATGTATCGAGCCGCCATAGGAGCGCTCGGCGCTGTGCGTAAAGAGCACTCGGCGCGTTGCTCCGGCTTCTCGGGCTAGCGGACGCATGACAGTTGGAGAAGCATTTATAGCTTAAAGCGAAGCGTATAAATAGCTCTACACCCGCCGCATGCAGGGAGACAAACGAACTCTCGGAGATCCCACTTTTGAGCACTTGGTTGTTGCACTCTTATCTGTCAGGCATCCCGTTTCTGACGGGTTAAGAGCAATTTCTGTCAACTCGCCGAGACTTTCAAAAAACGAGGCAACGGGGACTTGGCAATGGCATTTTGATTGATAATGAACTCTCTTCTTCTAACGGCCTTGGCGCGAGCAGCTCGGTGTGTTGTTATTGTTTCTTATTCTTTCACGGTCCCAAGTGCTGACTGGCAATTCACAAAACATTTCAGAGGGGAACTAAAAGGGCAAAAGTGTTCTGACAGTTTATAGATGGATGAATAAATAAATGCAAAAAGTCGAAAGTCTGTGTCTCCCGAGAGGGAAGGAGTGGGGACAGTGCAATGACATGTGGCAGGAGAAAGGGGATATTCTGAGACAGGAAGTTCCAGAAAGATATACGGTGGCATGCACACCAAAAGCGAAACTATTTTTTCGCGCGACCGAATCCCATGAAAAGTCAATGTCCGCCTGCTTCGCTTAGCTTAGCTTAGCATAAGGACCGGACACAGCCCGGCTCAGTCGAAAGGCACAACAACATCCAACTACGTCACTGTCAGAATTTAAGGCAGCAAAAACAAAATTTCTTGGTAAATATAGCAGTTATGGCTTAAATTGACTACATTTACCATCAATGCTGATTGGACATCCAAAAACGGTCAAATGTCTCTTAATTATTATCCATAAGTACACGGCAATACCTTGCGTACCTCGTGTAAATCTGTGAGTCATCATGTTTAGACATTTAGTGGTGAGCTAAGTACCTCATTATTAAAATGCACCTTTAAAACATTTGTTATATATATAAATAAAGAGGCATTTATGGCTTAAATTGACTACATTTACCATCAACACTGATGGACATCCATATAAAAAGGGTCAGATGTCTCTTTTAATTATTACCCATAAGTACAGAATCTGGGAGTCATCATGGTAAGACTACTTATTTTTAAAATGCACCTTTAAAAATGTGTTGTGATCAATATAGAGGCATTTATGAGGCATTTATGGCTTAAATTGATTACATTTACCATCAATGCTGATTGGACATCGATATAAAAAGGGTCAGATGTCTCTTTTAATTATTACCCATAAGTACACGGCAATACCTTACGTACCTCGTGTAAATCTGTGAGTCATCATGGTAGGACATTTAGTGGTGAGCTAAGTACTTAATTATTAAAAAGCACCTTTAAAAATGTGTTGTGGTAAATATAGAGGCATTTATGAGGCATTTATGGCTTAAAGTGACTACATTTACCATCAACACTGATTGGACATCCATATAAAAAGGGTCAGATGTCTCTTTTAATTATTACCCATAAGTACAGAATCTGGGAGTCATCATGGTAAGACTACTTAATTCTTAAAATGCACCTTTAAAAATGTGTTGTGGAATTATTTTCCTGGAATGGGATCACCTTCATCAGATTTTATTATAATAATAATAATAGACGATAGAAAGAAGGTTGAAAGCTGCATCTATGTGTGCACCCGTCTCAGGTTCATCTCAGGAGCTTCAGCCCTTAAGACCAAAGACAACTCTTTGGAGACATTTCCTCAAGAAAGAAATTAAAAGTTAAATTCCACCCTCCGGGCCCTCGGATTGGATCCTGCAGCACATTCTCTCTCTCTCTCTCTCTCTCTCTCTCTCTCTCTCTCTCCTTCCGTCTCCATTCAGGTGAAATAACTTCCCATTCTTTGAAATGGAAAACTACCGCTCAAGGCTTTTTTCAAGTACACTTAATATAAATTTGAACTGGAACAAGAAATGATGCTGCTGTTGGCAGGCATTTGGGACATATAGCCCCCCCCCCCCACACACACACACACCTCCTTCTCATCGTACATATTCATACAATTTCCTTGCAGAAACCTCAGAGGGACACATCTCACCATTACATAATAGAGCGGCGGTGACGTTGATGTATGCTCCTTGTGTAATGTCGGACAGTCACGCCTCCGACTCTCGAGCCATTATGAATATGATTTGAAATGTGTCGTAAGCCGCTGTTTGAGGCGATATGTGTTGATTTTCCAGCTGTGTGTATGCAGCTGGGTAGTTGGTGTTACCGCTGCTGTGCTGGTTGGGCGCCACTTACCTTGAACAATGAGGTAGACCTGTGAGGTCTTGGATTGCTGCTTCGTCTGTATGGAACAAGTGTACGAGCCCTCGTCGTACACGTCCACCTACACACCATACGGAAAGGTATTTGAGTACGTCTTATAACAACATAAATAGAATTATCATAATTGGAGAAAAAAAAGGCAAAGCAACGTTTATTTTGAATTTCTTGACCGCTTCGGGGTTCATAAACACGAGTTCTTTGGACTTGAAACGATGAATTAAATGAATAAACTTAACTCGTTTCAACAGAAAAAAATAAAGAAACTTTCTGTTTTGATTTGATTGTTATAATAATAATTAAAAAAACATAAGTTTATGCCGCCTCATTTTCAAATGTAGTTTTAAATGCTTGATTTATTGTTACACAAGGTAATTTGGGTGTGGTGTGCCCAAATTCAATGAATAATTCAAGATTGTGAAGAAAATACGATTGATATCCTTCTCATATTTGGTCATTTAAATATGAATAACTTTTTACTGCTTTGTACAGAACCAGGCTAGTTGTTTCCCAATGTTTCTAGTTTGTAAAGCTTCCTCCGGCTACACATTTAATGAGCACACGAGCACATCTCCCGAGATGTTAAACTATTCCTTTAAGGATTAAGTTATGCTAGCTGATTAGTTTTATGTAAAAACAACCCTTTATTATTTATGTTATCTCATCATGTGTTCATGGTTGTGCAAGCAGGGAGAAAGTGTTTCATCGGAACTTAAAAATAGAGCATCAAAATATACTCCCTCTGACAACCTGCTGCATAAATAACTGACTGGATACATATTTCAAAAATAACACATCTCCCAAGGTCTTAAAAAGTCTAAGCAGTTTATTAGGTCATTTTTTAATGATTTCTGAATAGGATTACAAAAAAAACAAGTAGTCAGGAGGTCAGTTTTACCTTTTGTATGCGCAGGCTGTACTCCAGCTGTCCTTTAGTGACCAGGTCTACTCTGGGGTCCAGGGACCACTTGTCCTGGCCGGCGAAGATGATGTTGGATCGATTGAGCCAGGCCACCTTGGACACCTTGTCGTCCACGTAACACCTGCGGGGTCCAGAAAGAGAACGAGTGAGTTGGGCGATCCAGAGGCTTGAAAAGAAAGAGTCCGTATCGTCTTTCATTGCAGGACACGCAATGTTATTCGGAGAAACGGAAACGTGGGGATTTGTCGATAGGAATCAAATAACGACTAACAGCATTTATGCGATCCTGCAGAGAAGGCTGGACTGTATGAAACTCAAGAGGCTTATTAAGTAAGGGTTTCACGGCATAATCATTCCTTGAAACAATGGGCCGAGTTGGGTGTACTGATCCAAAGAGGTGTTGGGTTTGATACTTGATCAGCAGACCGGGGTTCGGTAAGTTCGTCGTTCTGAGCTCTAAAGTTTAGGAGCATCGATTTCTATTTCCCATTGTCTGTTCATCCGAGTTCCGAACTTATTGGCTCCGAGTCTGCCTCCCTTCCCCCCTCTGATACACACATCGACACAGGGTTCACACACGTTGACCAATGGATTTCCACGACGTTTCCATGACTCGAAACCAAATTTCCATCATTATTTAGTGAAATCTCGGTGTGTACATGAGTATACCTTAAATTACAATAGTTTGATTAAAAATGATAAATATGTATATACAGGACTGTCTCAGAAAATTAGAATATTGTGATGAAGTTCTTTATTTTCTGTAATGCAATTCAAAAAACAAAAATGTCATGCATTCTGGATTCATTACAAATCAACTGAAATATTGCAAGCCTTTTATTCTTTTATTATTGCTGATTATGGCTTACAGCTTAAGAAAACTCAAATATCCTATTTCTAAATATTAGAATATCATGAAAAAGTATACTAGTAGGGTATTAAACAAATCACTTGAATTGTCTAATTAACTCGAAACACCTGCAAGGGTTTCCTGAGCCTTGACAAACACTCAGCTGTTATAAATCTTTTTTTTAACTTGGTCTGAGGAAATATAAAAATTTTATGAGATAGGATTTTAGAGTTTTCTTAAGCTGTAAGCCATAATCAGCAATATTAAAAGAATAAAAGGCTTGCAATATTTCAGTTGATTTGTAATGAATCCAGAATGCATGACATTTTTGTTTTTTTAATTGCATTACAGAAAATAAAGAACTTTATCACAATATTCTAATTTTCTGAGACAGTCCTGTAAATGTTTATTCTTTTAATTAAACTGCGTAAATGAACATAGGAATATAACACATTTCCATGACCTTTCCAACATTTTTGGGATATTATATAAGGACTCTTCCAGACATGGAAATTCCATGACTTTTCCAGGTTTTCCCCATGACCGATTGAACCCTGCATCTACCTTTATGAGTGAACCCATTGGCGAGGATGAGGAAGGACACCGGTATCACCTCGTTTACTCCTCGTTGCATTATGTCGGAACGTTACGCCGAGCGAGATCGAGCTAGGACATCTCGCCGAGCGTCTGCCCAACGAAGACATGTAAATGTTAGGAGACGTCGGAATATGAGAAAAAGACATCAGCCGCGATGCAAGCCGACGGTACGTGCAAAATTCCCGGCGACTCCCCGAGCCTCGGCTGTGCGCACGCTGCTTTCGGAGTGCGTCGGGCTACAAGAGAGAAGATTAGCTAGTCAGTTGAGTGGGGCTGTGTTTGGCAGGTAACCCCGGGCGATGCACAAAAGTGGTGGTGCAATCACCCCGGGCCTGTTATCCCACCGGGTGGGAGCCGGATGTCAAGAGTTGTTGAAGGCTTGTATTCACAGCTTGAATCCCTGTTGATGTTTCTTCCCTTTGTGTGCAGTTTGGATTACTCGCGCTATTCACGGCCTCGCTTTGACATCAAACTTCTTCTTTCCTCGCGCCCAAGTAGACGAGTTTATATTATACCGTTTTATTTCAAATAGTTCCCGGCTACGAATTCATACTTTCCAGTGACTTATCCACGACTAAAACCACACACATATATCGCGATATAAACAAGATTAAAATCCAAAGAGGTCATTTTATGAACGCTGTAAATCATCCATGACTGAAAACAGAATTTTGATTCCTTGTGTGTTGAATTTGGCGACAGTGGCCACGCCCGGAGGCGGCGTGGCGGATCGGATCAGAGACATTCTTTGACGTGTGTCAGAAGCAAAGCAATATACACCGGTCGACTGGACGGCTGCATCTCGTCGGTTGTCACTCATTCTTTGCGTTCTCTGCTTCCTTGTCTCCTACCGTGCAGATGATGGGGGGGGGGGGGGGGGGGGGATGTGAAAGTTGTCTATTTCAAAAGCCTGATTTAGGTTAAATGGCGTGATTTAAACTACAGACAATACATCCGTGAAATTAAATAATGGAATAGTTCAAAGGATGAAGCCTATAATCTACATATTTGTCCTCTGTTTTCTTACTGAGTGACACAGGGGGTGTGTGGGGGGGGTCAAGACAAGAGTATTTCGAATGAAAAACGACCCGACTAATAAAAAGAAGTCCTGGTGTTGGATGTAAACACACAAAAATCTCTTGGCTGAAATTGCGACCGCACACTCGTCGGCACTTTTTATTACTATTTACAATTTAGACTATTGAGACTGTTGTCCAACCGAAGCCTGAGACGTGGCTGGCTTGTCTCTTTCCGCCACGTCGAGGACCGACGTAGCCTGATGCTTTTTTGATAGCTACACGCTCACTCTCACTCGGTGCATTGTAATGAGATTATTCATGCAATTAATATGTAAATATTCGAGACTCTAAACTCCTCAAGTAGATTTTAGATCAAATTAAACTTGTGTGGAAAGTGGGTAATTGAAAGCAGCAGCCGTTGGGATGGGAAAATAGAAAATAAAGCAAACCGTTGAAAGAAAATATGGTAATAACGTCGAGAGAAACAGGTGTGGGGATTACATAATCAAAACTGTCAACAGCTCGTCATTAAATGATTGTGTGCTTTAATTTAATTCGCTGTCTCTCCAATAATCGTGAGAATATGAAATGAAACTGTGCACACGGAATCAGGATTATGTGGATTTTACATAGGTACAGGATCATTATGGAGTGAAATGGGCCTTTTAGGTTTTTGTCAGAACTTTTGCCTCCAGGTGAAGTCACTGAGTTCAAATCATTATGAATTGAAGCGCTGTGGAAATATCCCTCATACAGTATTGATAAAAAACAAGACTACTGTATTATCAAAATACGGCAGTAAAATGTTCGACAAAGTTCCTTCAAACAGTGACAAACAATATAATTTATTGTCTTTTGTGATGAATATAACTCCTTAACCAAAATGATCAATAAATAATATCTATAAATATGCACCTATGTATTTATGTATGGCCAGGGTACAGGCCCTCACAGAGCATACGGCACATCGATGTATTATATAATAAAAGTAATGAACTACAGACGACATATCCATTATTACAGCCGCATATAGCGAGCAAGAAGCTGGCAGAACCGAATACAACGGGGGGGGAGTTGTCCAACGTCATTATGCCAACGATACAACTTAAATGACGTAATTATTTCAATGAAGGTCATTTAAGTGTTTGTATTAAAATGTTGATTTACCTCAAAAACAATTATCCCCTGATTTACAGACGTATTATTTATCTTCATATCTATGCGAGTCAGAAAAAGGCAGCAGCTCTACGGTTTCGGCTCTTTGCCAGCACCCTCACAATGACACCACTAACGAACTAAAGTAGGTGTAATGTGTATCACCTTCAGTCTAGTGCATTAGCATGCTAACATTAGATCGCTAACATTTGACCCATAACCAAAATCATTGGAAACATTTCAATCGTGAGCAAATTTCATGGCAATCCATCCAACAGTTGCCGGGACCTCAACAATAGGGTCACGGTGATCTCTAAAGTCGTGAGGATTCATCTTCGGGGCATCGTGAAAATCTGTAAAAAATTGCACCGATGCATCTATTACCGCAGGTGTCGCGATAATTCCCCGGACTTTGAACTGCAGGTGTCCACTAGCGACAAAGTCCAGGGCTCGCCATATGGGAACAATGGACGCCTGTACCAAATTGTATGGCAAAACCATCCAATAGATGCCGTGGATGATCTATCACACAGGTGTCAAACAAAAGGCCCGCGGGCAGAATGCGGCCCACCGCGTCATTTTATGCGGCCCCTGACTGCTTGAAAGACATATGATCACCTTTTATATCCTGTGCTTTTATTTTGAAGGTTACAAATTTAATGGATTTGTGTTATAATATTAGACAAAATGTTCCTGCGTACAATATTCCTACTCTCGAATAAACAATAATCGAATGCAAAGAGTTATGTTACAATATGTTCGGGAGTAGTTGATACACCGCTTCAGTTACACCGGCCCTTTAAGAGGCGGCCATGATGCTGATGTGGCCCGCGGTGAAAATTTGTTTGACACCCCTGATCTATCAGGTCCAAAGTGGTGGACCGAACCAACCAACAGACATGGCTTCTCTATGTCTGAAACTATCAAATAACAACGTGATGCCCATCTCTACTTTCAAAGCGATGTCATTGTGTCTTGACTACCACATCTAGATGTATCGTGGCATTGCAATTTGGTTGTGATGTCAACGTCTTAGCCAGGAAATCCTGACAGGGTTCAGTTTATCCTCTGCAATGGGGAACAAACACATAAAAAACTGCCGTATATGATTTCCAACCGCCCTGCGGCCGCCCTCCAGATCTCTGGGCAAACATCCCTCTCCAAGCCGTGAAGGAAGTAGGGAATACGGTGAAATAGAAGAAGCCTTCGTCGAGGATCAGGATGCATCCAATTGTCCCCTCTGTGTAAGTGAGACAATCGGCTTTCATTGCGAAATTGCGCTAACGCTCCTCCAAAAAGCATCTTGTGAGCTCTCGGATAAACACAGGTGACTGGGACTATTAATCTTCCTAAATGTTCCTAATTCTATTACCTCCTTTCGGTTAGCGGTCACCATATGCCGCACCATATGGGTCACGGGAAATAGATGAACGGATACCCGACACATGGCCGCTGTACACGCCGCCGCGCTCCTGACTTCAATCACTGCCACATTCTGCCGCTCCAGACACTCTCCTTTCCTTTTCCTCTCATCTTTTTTCCATCTCATCTCTTCGCACCCCTTCCTCACCCCTCCACCACTTCTCACTAGACCTTGTTTTCTCACCCCCTCGCTGCCTCCTATTCCTGGTCCGGACATTTCTTCTTCCCCTGTCATCTCTCCATCAGTAGACGGCATGAAATATGAATCAAAATAGCTATTCACTGATCTGCACTTCGGATCGGGGGTTTCATCGCCACCTCTCGCCCTCTCGCTCCGTCCGTCTCACCCCCACCACCCCAAAACCGTCGACGCCCCCTACGGAGAGTCCCGACTATCGCCCTTTCGCTCCGTCTCCCCCCCCACCCCGAAACCGCCGACGCCTCCGTAGAGCCTCGACTTTCGCCTTCTCGCTCTGTCCGTTCCCCCCCCCCCCCGAAACTGCCTCCGTTGAGTCTCGACTATTGCCCTTTTGCTCCGTCTCCCCCCCCACCCTGAAGATGCCTCCGCCTCCGTAGAGTCCCGACTATCGCCCTCTCACTCCGTCCCTCCCCCCCCCCAATCCCAAACCGTGGTGGCCGTTTCGCGCCCTCCACTAATGAAGGACCGCCCAGGAAGCTTCCTCTCTCCTGTCAGAGCCGTTGTCTGCCTGTAGCGCTCGCCGTCTGCCACGATGCACGAAGGCGCATCCAACAAGTCTCGATTCGATTTGAATAGCGAGCCCCGGTTGAACGATCTGTAATGAACATCCATCCCATCAACCGCCAGCTAACGGGACGGATGCAGTACATCCCAGCTGCGCCCAGCAGGATTATATTTATTCGTATATATTTGGCAAAGAAAAAATCTGCCTTTTTTTCATATTATAATCACAACGACATTTCCATGTTCGCAATCCTCCCCGAGCGCGTAATCCGACGTAAAAAAACAGAAGCTTGTAAATGCGAGCACATACTCGCTGACTTTTTTTCGCTACTAGGTTTTTTACAAAGTGCCCGTTGTCTATCAATATTCCCCGTTGAGGCCCGGGGGCCGGGTTTATACGGGGGTCTGCCAGAGATAGATGCCCGGGTTGCTCGTCTCCGCCGCGCTACCGCGAGCTTATCGTTGATGGACGCTCCGCCGCGCTGTATTCCAGTCTTCTTCCATACCCCTCGCTGTGCCGGGCCAACGCGCGCTGGCCGGTAGGCGGCGGCTGACAGGCGCCCGTGTGGGCTGACGGATGCTCGGGCCGGAGCTGCTGAGCTGGGCTCGCGTTGACAGGTGGGCCGGGCCTGAATGAATCCCTGCTCCGGGGCTCGCCGCGGGGGGAGGACCAAAGAGCACGCTCGAGCCAGGGAGGGAAACCGTAATGAGAGGAACGATGTGCCGAGACTGACGAGAGCGGTCCCCGCCACCCGCTGGCCCCGCCCACACCCCCATATCCTCGCCTCACCTCGTCTTCTCTCCTCCTTTTTCTTTTCTGACACCTCTCACCCCCCCCCCCCCCCCGTAACAAAACACTTACCCCTCCCCAGCCCCCTCCCCCGTTTCCTTCCTCCTTGTTGTGCGTCTGCCCTCCGCCACCTTCAACCTTCTGTCGTTCCCCATCTCCTCTCCTCTTCCGTCTTTTTATATTCATAATTACCGGGCAACCCGGTGGTGTCACTGAAGTGGATCTGTTCATGTGGGTTTTTTTAGTGTGTGTTGGAGCACCCAGAATAGTATGAAGGCAGATGTGCAAACAAACAAAAAAGCCTTTGATAGCAAATTTCTCGTTTGTAAGTAAATTATTAATAATAATTATTATTAATTATTCATCACCCCCCCCAAAAAATGGTTTAAAAAAACTCAGGAATTTGCTTGATTCAAATTCTCTTGGCAAAAGTGGGAGTTCAGCCCTGAGGCTTTTGCGAGAGCCATGGCAGTTAGATATATGTATATATATACGTGTGTGTGTGTGTGTGTCGTGTTTATCAAAGTTCCTGAAGCAGCTCCAGGTAGTAGATGTTGTGCTCGGCCGCGCCGTGAAGTGAGAAACTTTTAAAATCTGTGCAGCAGCCGTGTCTCGCGGGTAAGTCGCTGGAAACCGCCGATGCGAGTTCATGCCGTACGAGAGCCGCCACGCCGCTACGCCGCTTCTCTCCCGCAGCCCGTCCGTCCGTCCTCATGTCAAAAAACTCCATCGCTCTCCTCTTTCCTTTGCCTCTTGCGATCATCCACGCTCCATCCATCCTCTTAATCTGCACCTCTTCCCGTTCTTTGCTCATTCTCCTTCCCTTCCCCCTCCTCTCAACGCCCCCCCCTCCCCTCCCCACACTGCTGTAGTCTGGACCGGACAGTAACGCCGCTGTATCCGTGGTGATCTGCCTCCGCGTTCACGCCGACACCAATCCGGTTCCGTCTGGTGCAATAACGGAAGTGTCGTAAGTAGGGAGTGGTGTAATATTTCTAATGTCAGCCACACGCCTCTTGCAGGCTGCAAATTATACTAATTACGCCACAATTACTGGCCGCAAGGAGGAGAGAAACCGACTTCCCCTGCTTCCTTCCCCCGTCACACAACCAGCTCTTATTTTGGCGGGGTGTCAAATCTCTACCACTCCAGCACATTTTTACTTCATATGCGATTTCCTGCTTTTGGTGCATTACTGGGCAGAAAAAAAGGGTTGAATCAGTTTGATGATGCATCGGCACTGAATGAGAGAAGAAGAGGAGGAGGAGGGGTCTTAAGTGTTGAAATACTCCAAACCTAGTTGCCTCTTTACAGGCTCCGGAAAATGAAAATGCAGCACATCATAAATTCCGTCTGAAATGAAATAGGCTTATTTAAATGTGTTGGCCCGGCACACTATTTATGTTTTTTTTTGGGGGGGGGGAAAGCTACTGATAATGTTTAAAGTAGAACTACAAAGGAGCTGCACTACATCTCCACAACACGGATTCCAGAGAAATTCAATAGAGCTTTAAGCAAAGCCTCCGCGACTCACACCCAAAAAAAAAAAACCGAGTTAGGAGCTCCGCTACCTTTTCTTACTCCCGGTATTATTTAATTTGTTTGATTTCCTTCTTACGAGGCGACACTTTTCAAGAGAAGATTTTTCAATAATAATTACGAGCGCAATCAGAGCTTCGGTTGCCACGGGTTGCTTCACCCGCAATTTCCCCGTCTGAGAATCGGCTTTCTCGTGACCCTTCGCCGGCGCTAATCATCATCCCCCTCCCCCCCCCCACCCTCGGGAGCTAATCTTAAAAAAAAAGCAAAGCCTTTATTAAGTGGTGAACGCTGCATCCGCAGCATGTACGGCGTGCGGGGGTGCAGCTTCTTAAAGGTTAGCCGGCGGCGGCGGCGGCTGCTGCCCGGCATATATCAAACGCGTGACTGACAGGTGTCACGTCAACGGAGAAGGCCAGAGAGGTCTTCTGAGGGTTGTTGGAATAGCATGGGGGGGGGGGGGCTAAAAGGTGAACGTCTCTTCTTCATATATTATGAATATCACAAGCCTGTATCACTTAACACTGAGGTTATCACCGCCTCCTCCCACGGCAACCGCCACGTGGAATTCCAATGTTATGGGTACACGGAAATAAAAAAATACGACTTATACGGAATATGCGACGCGGTGACTAAGAGACTCACTTCTGAGCCGAAGCAACAACAAACTGTGATCGTCTCTTTGTGAAAAGTGTCTGGAGATAACTTGTGTTTATGATTTGATGCTCTGCAAATGAATTGAAAATGAAAAACCCCGACAGAAGCGTCGTAATCCGGCCTTTTTTTTTTTTACTCGACGGCAGTATTTTGTTATTTTCTTTTCGAAGACTTTTGTAAAACAAAATCCATAACGATAAAAGCCAACACTGGGTGTTTTCTTTTCGTTCTGTTTTTATCGTTCCATAATCGCATCCTTTGCTTTTCTTACTCTTACATGAGCAGCTGTTCTGAGAAACACATTGTGGGTTTATAAAAATGTATACTTTCTATGGCAATAATACACAAGAGGCTGCCGGATAAAGTTTCACAAATGCCAGAGATTGATGGTGAGTCTGTTGAATTATTCAATGTTCTACTTCTGATTTTACAATTTACTTTTGGGTTGCTTTTATATAAAAACGTGGCTTCAAATCCAAGTATTTATCCATAAAGCTGATGGAAAAAACCAACAACCTCTAAACCAGGGGTCCCCAAACTTTTTCCTAAGAGGGCCACATAACGTTTGCCTTGCCTGCTGGAGGGCCAGCCGGGGATCTGCTCACCTGTGCTCACCTGTGTGCGGTATTGTGTGGTTGTTGCGTTGCGAACAAACATCGCTAAACATGTTTCAAAGTGGAAATATCCGCTCAAGGGAACCAGTTGTTCCAGATCCCTTCGACCAAACTGTTCCCATGAATACATAAGAAATGTGATTTAATGGATCAATATATAAATTACTTGACTTGAAACTAGTATCTGGTGGCGCAGCGCACAGACTGCGCGTCTTTGAGTGCAGACTCCTTTTGCGTGAAAGGGATCGAAACCAGGTCGGGCGATCTTTTTATTTTTTCGAAAATGTATTTCTTCATCCGTGGCTGTGATGCACTGCTCACTTATACAATCGTAATCGCCGAAATGGATATGAACGGTGGCTTAAAGATCTCCAGCAATATGTTTGTGAATGTGTGACGTATCTGGTGAGCGAGACAGAGCCCCGCTGCAGATGTGAAGAGAACACAACGCACGCGTAGGGAAACCAGTAGGTTTGAAAACCAGTAGGGGTGTAACACCGGCATATGTGTTTCATGGCAGAGGAGATCTGCCGCCGTAGGTGGAAAAGTCAGAGACACGTATCAAAGAGAGAAGAAGAGAGAGAGCAGCGAGAAGCGCAGTGGGAGAGCAGCTCAGTCCACTAAAAAGTGGAAGTACTCTGCGGTCGCGACGCGTCTGGTCTGAACACACTTTTTTTTCGACGCGCGTCGAGACTGCTGCGTCCGGTGTGAACACATTCAAGCTAACCTAATTTCCCAAACGCTGTGGACATCTGAACGGTGATTGGCCGAGACGCGACATTTCCCATCAAAGATGTTCTATTGCGAAGAGCACCACTCACTCCACATTTTCTCCGCGTCTCAATCACTGCAATCTCAACGGCAGCGGGCCAGGTGAAAAAAATAATAAATCGGAACGCGTCTCTGGTATTGTTCAGGGGGCCGGTCCAAATGGGGAGGCGGGCCGGATTCGGCCCGCGGGCCGTAGTTTGGGGACCACTGCTCTAAACCAATCTGCTTCATCAGTCCGGTGAAGATGTGTTTTGTTTATGTTTGATTAAAAGTGAGAAAACAAGCCGATAATTATTATTATACTCTGATTTTAATTTGGCTGAATCCCCAAAAATACAGTGTTTGTGTAAGATTCCAAACTGCTTGGGAACGTGTGTTTTCAGGGCATTTTTAATGCTGTTATTTTGAACACGGAACAAAAATGAATACAATTCATCTTCACACCCTTCCTAACACCTCGTTCACTTAGCTGCATCCTTCACACACACACACACACACACTTACACACACTGTGGAAGACGAGGGGGACCGACCTCTCTTGCAGCGCCGGCGTCAATTGAGGATGTAGCCATGGCAACAGTAGAACATGTAAGCGGTAAATGGCCTCGTGTTGCACTCGGCGCCTTTTTTTTCTTCATCTGGTCTTCACACCCCCTTTTATAAAGTGTGTTAAAAATGTACACACACACACACATGTTCACACACTGATGGCGGAGCATCGGGAAACCAATTTGGACACATGGGGAATCGAGCATAATGTGTCACAAATCCAACATGTGCAATTATATAATATCTTTTTTTCGGTCTTAAACCGCACTTAGCAACAAAGGATGGCGCATCGTTTAAAGTGGTCCCCCCCCCGAGTCCGCACCGGGCCGGCTAATTAAAAAGCCCCTCCGTGCCGTAATGAGAGGGTTCTGACTCGGGTCGGAGCGCTCCTCTTCCTTTAAGTGATCTTTAATTACCCACTTTATGCTGAGTTGGCATCTGTCCTCTGATGGGAGGACGCGTGGCGCCGTGATGGACTCGTGGCGTGGAGACGAGGATCTCCGCGTCCCCCCCGGTGCCCGGGTATAACGAGGAGGCCGTTAACGGCACGTTAAAGTGTAAAAACCCACGGGTCGGTACATCTACGCGAGAAGCGCCGTCGGATTCATGCATGAATGCACGTGAATTATTATTTTACCTTCGTTGTAAGTTACTGTTAAATTGCAGAGCGGGAAAAGCTTTTGATCCTCCTGTCCCAACACTTCGCTTTCAGACTCCGACAACGGGAAACGCCGTAACCACCGGCATTACCAGAGCCGGGAACGTCGCGCCTACTGACTTGATTGAATAATTTGTACCTTTTAATAAAGTCCCGTTCATTTGACATGCAGGCGGAGTCACGGCGCGTCGATACGTCGCTTTACGCCGTCACCGTGAATAATAGCTCTCCGCTGAGCGACCGCAAATGAAGGCTTTTGTCAAAACCCTGGCGAGAGAGAGAGAGAGGACCGATGTAGTACTTGCGGTCCAGAGAAGACCAAAAGGCCTCGTGCTCCTCACGCCCCGTCATGTGTGGCGTGAGGAGAGAGGGAAACCGAGGCTTCTGGGTAATGATTCAGCGATGCACTATTATCCCCCCCCCCCAACCTTCTCTGAGATGGTATAAACAAGACAATCTGGCTGGATGCCCTTTTAATTGCTTTCTTGTCTCTGTGTGTAGAGCAGTGAGAGAGGGTGGTGGGGGGGGGGGAGGAGGGGGGGTCTTGAGGAACTGTTCCAGCAGATATTGCAATGCAACTCTTGACAGGGGGAAAGGGATGAGAGGAAACAGGAGGAAGGAGAATGTGTCGTCATCCCCACTACTTCTCTTCTTGCCATGTATACAGAGAGAGAGGGGGGGGGGGGAGAGAGAGAGAGAGGGAGGGGGGGGGGGGAGAGAGAGCGCTTGAAGGGTGTAATCATGCTAAAATACTCAACCGACTGGGAAAATAAACAGGCAGAAGAATGTCATTTCACCACAACGTAGAGCTGGAGGACAACGAGCCGCCGGCAACACGAGAGGATGAGAGGATTGTTGTTGTTGTTGTTTTCTTTGTGTCGAAACATTAAAAACAAAACACCAAACACTCATAATTCAATGAGTATCTGCCGCCGGTTCACAGCGAGGTTTGGATTGGCAGACGGGACGTGAACGTCCTCACGCTCAGTCACTCCTCCTCCTCCTCCTCTTCCTCCTCCTACACAACCCCCATGCCCTACACACTCCGCTCCCCGATGCTGCCGTCTCTCCGGAGGTCAAACTCCAGACGCGGCGTCTGTCTCCGGAGGTCGTGAGAGGTCATCGCGAGGGGATATTGAACTGATCTCCGCCCGTCAGGAGAACACCGCCTCGCCTCGCCTCCGCCCGACCGCCGGCGCTCCACACGCCGCCGGGAGCCTCCATTACCGCTCTAAAGTAATCTAAACTCCACCCGGTTCCGATTCCCTCTCTGAGTCGCTCGCTCACGGCGCTCAACTGGTAAAAAAAAAAAGCCATTTTGCGAGGAGCGTCCTCGCCGGGCGCCGGGAGCCGAGGAATGGACCGCGCGGCGAGGAGCGTCTCACTTTAGAGTGACGGCGGAGCGGGGAAATCACTTTGTGCTCCTGTCGCCTTCCATGAGAACTTTGTTCAGTCAGAGGGAAAAGTCCTTAAAACTAAACGCTGTGTGTGTGTGTGGGGGGGGGGGGGGGGGGGGGGATAGCAATGCCACTTCCTGTCTCCTCGGCCGCCGCGTCCGCTTTAAAATAGACGAGCGCTCGACACACGAGAACTGACGAGTGCACACCGCCCAGAGCACGCATTCACTCCGACGCACATGATGGGGCCCAAGAAAATATCACATGACCCCCCCCCCCCTCTAGCAGCTGAATGGCTACCATTCAAACCTGCACACACACACACACACACGTGAAAGCAGACTTGAGGAGTTTGGGATTCCCGTTTGTTCATCGAAGACGAGCGGAGATGAACTTCAGGCTCGTTTCCACGGTTACCACACCACCTCCCGGTCCTTTTGGGCAGTTTCTCAGCACGCCGTATCAGAATTGAAGGCGGATGTGATTGAAAGATAGGAACCAAAACTGTGACCCCCCCCCCCCCCCCCCCTCCAGGTATTTGCATACTGTATAACCAGCGATTATCTTTGGTATTTAAAGTTGCACATTAAAAAAAATTGACATGACTGGCGGTATAAAGCGCTTTTTTCTTTCTTCTTGCTATCCCCCATCAAAAGAAAAATGGAAAAAAAGAAATATTATTTCTTGACTTTTTGTGCCTCCGGCTTTAAAAAGACACGGCGTATGAATTATGACTCGAGGAGATGAATCACCAGCGAGCTCCAGAGGGGTGGTGAGCAGGTGTGGCAGCTGTGCACGCCTGATGTTTCTCTGGAATGACCGTGTCAAGTTTATCGTGTTAAGTATCAGACAGTGATAGTGAAATACGTGTTTGTGTGTGTGTGTGTGTGTGTGTGTGTGTGAGAGAGGGTTCAGGGCAGGAAGACAGACTGTAGAGGCGCTGTAACAGCGGGACACGAGTGTTTAAACAATGCATTTGCATGTAAAAGGTGGCTTGCAAATGTCTCCCTGGCCTCCAGTGCATGTGTTTATTGCAGTGTGTGTGTGTGTGTGTAAACTGTGATAACCTTGCAGTGCGGGATGCTAAACTGCACTGAAGTGAGGGGAATGAGCGATTCACATAACTTAAAATGTGTGTGATGTATCCGAAGCCCTTTCTCTATCACACCCAGTGTCTCAGTGTGTGTGTGTGTGCGCATGCAAGTTGTTAATCACTTGGAAAGGGCTTTGCTTCAACTTCAGTTCAGACTGCCACAGAGAGGAAAATGACCTCATGTAATAAAACAAAAGCACACACACACACACACCTGTTATTCTGAGCACAAACACTCAAACTGCCAGTTTATGATTTGCATAAACATCTTCTGAGAGCGAAACACAATCAACTGTTTCCAGCCGCATGTTCAGCTGAAATGTCTTGGAACTTCCTGAACTTCCTGAAACACTTTTGATTCACGAGGCTTCCCCTCCAGCCAGTTGGCCGGTATTTTGATAAAGCAGCTCGGTCCAGACCGCGCCTCGGGGTTGGATGCAGACTTTTTGGGTCCCTGAACTCACCGTTTACTTGAGTAGATGGACCAATGTGTTCTATTGTGGTGAGCTTTTTCGAAACTAAGTTAAAGATCGGATGAATACGAATGTTTTGTCATAGTTGTTGCAGCTAAAAAAACTTAAATATATATATATATATATAAGATAAATATTTTTAAATAGTCTGTTATTGTGCTCTGTGGCATTTTTTAGATTAGATTAGATATTCCTTTATTAGTCCCACAGTGGGGACATTTCAGGATCACAGCAGCGGATACACATTAGAGCATTAATAAAAATAAAACACAAAACACAATAACAATACTAAAATACTAAATATACAGAGGAAACAAAATATATACACAAGGCAGTAGCCAAAGTCTATATATTTGTGTATATAAAGTGTATATATTTGTGGATATAAAGTGTATATATTTGTGTGTACATTTGTGTATATATTTGTGGATATAAAGTGTATATATTTGTGGATATAAAGTGTATATATTTGTGTATATATTTGTTGATATAAAGTGTATATATTTGTGTATATTATTGTATATATTTGTGGATATAAAGTGTATATATTTGACAGCGTTGTTGCCTCGGATTGCAGATATTTCGTCATTTTACTCATAACAATACCAACGGCTTCTCTCTCAAGTGTCCCTGAACGCCTCGTGACAGTGAGAACACACAATTACCGGCACCCTGAAACCGACGCATCATCCATCCATCCGCCCCTTTCTCGCTGTGCCAAGTATGAACAAATGCCAAAGTCCCAATGTTCATTTCTTCATCAACACTGTTGGACTCAATAAACTGTTTGCACAAGGACTTCTCGACTCGAGCGCTCTATGACAAAAAAAAGGGAATTCAAAGAGAATCCTCTGCAGTTGGCGCTGGCAGCGGCCGACGGTCCAATCAGAAGGCTCAAATCAGGAATGCGTCCAATGCCGTGGGAAATAGTTGACTGGCGCCAAGAAAAGAGGGCGAGCTGGCAGCCGCTCTGACAAACAGAAACTACAAAAAAAGAGATAACAATGCCAGAGACGAGATTTTCTTTTTAAAATACCCCACATCGTCCTGAGCCGCGTCCGAGACGTCGAGCGCATTGAAACAAAGTCGACAAAGTTTCGGCTTCTCAAAAAAAACAACAACAGCCGGACGACTGGAAAACGCCGCCAGCCGCTGGCCTCCTCTCTCGGTCCAGAGAGAATACGAGAAGCCAAGCGAGTCCTATTTGTTCTCCAGTACATGAAGCACCTCGACACTCGGAAGAGCGACGCGGTCGGGTCCTCGGCGATGTCCGCCTCTCTCCGCTGTTTACGAAAACACACGAGCCTCGGAAAAGGTTGTTTCGTCTCCCAGGAACCGGCTGTGGTTGAGCCTCCTTTAAAAACTCATTGCTTCTGGACCGCGGGGACCAGGGTCTGAATTAACTTCCTGGGGCATTTTACACCCACTTCAGAAAGGCCATGGTCTGGAGGGGACTACTTTCTGCAAAGGACAAGAGCTTCGGGGTTTTGCAGAGACGACCGTCGCTGACTGGACCTTCATTACCCCTTCATTCCTAAAAATAGGATTTACTCCAGTATGGATTATGAATAATTAGGACAAGGGGGAAACAACAACGGGCTGAAAGGGCCTTTTACTTCCTTAAAAATTAGTCCCGGATTATATTTTTTGGGCTTCAGTGTATAAATATATATATATATACTTACATATATATATATACATATGCATATATATATATGTGTGTTTATATTTATACAACTATATATAAATATATACACATATATACACATATATAAATATTCATATTTATATACACATATGTGTGTATATATATAGACATAAACCAAGTTTATTGGAAAACATGAACTACTTTAAATACCCATCTATTTAATGCTATAACACCATATATATATATATATATATACAGTATATATATATTAGTGCTGTGAAAAATAACGCGTTAACGCGTTATGATTAAATTACAGGATTAATTCGTTAATCCCCCCGTCAACAACTCTTCTCGGCTCGCGCGCGGCAGAGCTCCGATGCCGGCGCGCGCATTGCGGTGAGCAAGTTATGTGCACCCCTGTGTATAAATGTATATATCCGTCTTTTGTCATAAATCTTTATGTTCTCACAAAAATATACCGAGAATATCGGTAATATGTGATTAATCATGATTAATCAACAGAAACCTGTGATTAATTTGATTACAATTTTTAATCGTTTCACAGCCCTTATATACATATATATATATATATATATATATATTCATTTATTACTGTACATCTTCAGCTATATAACATGGTAACCACATAAGAGCCACAGTTTTGATTGAAATATATGGGGGAATAATTTTTTTACTAAATTGCCATTTAAAAAAAAAAGGTGCATTGTTTTGCTTCCAGTAATTCTCCTAATCACTCACTAAATTTGTAAATATCTCCACCTGGTTGCTGCCTCCAGTTTGCGACACTGTCTCTTAACTTCCCCAAGGACCAGGTGTACAGAGATATACAGTTCATACTTTAAGTAATCACTTACGGCAATGAGGGGTAATTAATTAATTCATATAATGGGTCTTTGGGTCATAAAGATAACATTTTTAAGAGCCTCGGCAAAATGTTTTCGCTGGACGTGTTGAAATTAACTGAACTTAACCGAGTCCATCGTGTTCTCACATCATAAAACACCATTTTTATATTCATGTTTTTTTTTTAGAAGGCAGAGAGTCAAACAATGTTGTTTCCTGCTGATGAAAAAACGCTTGTAGTTCAATACGTTGACGTGTGTGTGTGTGTGTGTGTGTGTGTGTGTGTTAAGATCCGTTCATCCGGTCCACCTCGTGCTTTTTGCAGCTGGAAATATATCTATATAACATGTCTATATAATACATTAAATCTTCTTCCCTTCCTCGGAGCCACGTATGTGCTGCTGATGTGTTTCTCCTGCCTGGTTTATGATCATTTATGACAGCGTCATAATCTAAACTGAATGGCATTTTAAAAGGAAGCAGACATCCGACTAAAAAAAGATAAACACAACAACACAGTTTTTTTTACCACTGAAGCTTTTCATTACGGGATAATTACATACAATGTGTTTGCTGCCTGGCCGTACACAACATATTTTGACGTATACCATCTCATAATGAAAGAATGTATGTCTCTTTTTTAGGAAGGGAGCAATAACCGATGGTTTTTTGGTCTCTTTTTGAATAAGTTAGTTTTTAAAAACCTGACGACGCATCGGCTAAGCGTCGTATTAGCGACAGCGGGGGGGCTAGTTAAGATGTCATCCTCACCGCTATGCCGCCCGCTACGTATGCATCGCACGCCGCGCCCGGCCCTTATAGCTGCAATCCATCTCTGGCTCGCTCGCCTTTAAATCTCACTTTGCAAAGAGTCTGAATTCTACAGTGTACCTCCCTCGTTCCCGAGCAAATGCATTATTCATTCAATTTCTATCTGACCTTAACGTTAGCAGAACAATGGTTCAGAATGGACTTTGGGCTTTACTGTTGGAGAATAACGGCGTGATTGCAATGCCGCTGCTTTGAGACTGAGACGTGAGTAAGATGTTCACATCCTGCAATTGCCCTGGAGGCAGATACTCCGTATCACGCTCGTATTCTTTAATACTAAATAGGAAGGTTGACTTTGCAATGTCAATGTAGAGGAAGAAAAAAACTCAGATATTTTATGAACTACCGACCAAACTCCTCAGTATGGAATCTACCAGTCGGTTCTTTAGCGGTTGTTTATTATCTACGACTATAAAGATTAGATAACAATATTAATCCCCAGTGGGGAAACTCATTTGCCACCAAAAATTCATACAGACAACAATAGACACAGTCCACGGAGCACAACAGACAAGAAACACACTACTGTCACGGGTTTGTCCCGGGGTGAGGCTCAGGTGCAGAGAGAGAGGCTGGACTCCAGGTTTGAGTGAAACAAAAAACACTTTACTTCGGAAAAGGGTAAAACATAAAAACTCTGGCTTGAAAGCAACTACAAAAAAAACACAAGGAATCACCATGGGAACTACGAGACAGAGATAAAGACAACAAACCGACAGGAGACGAGGGAGAGACTGGCACAATATATCGGAGGAAAAACACAGGTGTATGGCATGATGCAATCAGGGAGACAGGAGTGGCTAAGGGCAGGTGAAGGGAATTAACCAATCAAGGAGACAGCGGAGTGGCTGATGGCAGGTTAAAGGAATTAACCAATCAAGGAGACAGAGGAGTGGCTGAGGCCAGGTGAAGGGAATGAACTAATCAAGGAGACAGAGCAGTTGCTGAGGGCAGGTGAAGGGAATTAACCAATCAAGGAGACAGAAGAGTGGCTGAGTGCAGGTGAAGGGAATTAACCAATCAAGGAGACAGAAGAGTTGCTGAGGGCAGGTGAATGGAATTAACCAATCAAGGAGACAGAGGAGTGGCTGAGGGCAGGTGAAGGGAATTAACCAATCAAGGAGACAGAAGAGCGGCTGAGGGCAGGTGAAGGGAATTAACCAATCAAGGAGACAAAGGAGCGGCTGAGGGCAGGTGAAGGGAAGATACACGAGAACGTCATCTGAATAGATAACAACAACTCTAGTTATTCAAAAAGATCTGCGTTGATAAAGCATCTGCTAATGGACTATATTGTGTTAATCTGATGACTGTGTATTCGGGTGCATGCATGTAACACTCATACAAAGATGTACAGACACTTTCGCTCAGATCGCTCATGTTGATTTAGCAATAAAGTTTTTTTTCTTTATAAAATAAGCAAATACAAAAAAATAAAGTAGACTTTACCAAGCAATTATTTTTGAACATACTCTTGATTTCTGAATTATCAGAAAATATGCAGTTTTATGATATATGGTTACTATATATCATTATGACATGTCTTACAGTTACTGGGAATAATAAAATGTTCACCCCTATGATTGTCGCAATTTGCATAAATAATAACCGTCTGTCAGATCTGAACGCACAGACATGATACACATATTTGTTGGTTCAGTGTGATGTATAATTTCCAAGGATATCATTATCTCTGTTAATATATTAAATATGGATGTCATACCTAAGAAGAGATGCGTTTCCTGGATGGAAAAAAAAGTATTTTTCTTTGTATCCTAATTGCACACTTGTAAATGTGCAGTGATGATAGCTGAAATATGCAATTAGTGGTTTTCACAAACTCTTCTCTTAGACTCAATTACGTTCCTTGACCTTGTATTTGCTTTCCCGGCTCAAGATGCAGAAGCGAGAACGAAAGCCGAGCAGACGATCTGTAATCACTGCTCTCTATGAAGGAAATCAACATCCTTCCATCTGAAGCTTCACCAAATGTCTTTCACCGACCTTAGGAAATTAGGTTTGAAGAGCTCACTTAGATATAAAGATACTATTTAAATGAACCAATTTCTTCAATTTAAACTAATTTACCGAAATAAACCTTCATTTCAGATGTCCTCATAAAATGCCTTTCCTTTTTAAGTGTGGCGAGCACTAACAGTTTCATGCCGCTCCCGCATACACAGCATATTTTGCGGCTGCATTGCATCGTTACCCACTGAAAATTGTAATCCATATTTTGACAAATTATAACTGCCTGCATGACGGTGCAAATTTCATGAATCGCAAACATTCTAGATGGTGAACACCGAATATCAATATATTTGCTCCAGAAGGTCTGGAAGTGGCAGCATAGCTCACCGTTCCATGGGGATAAGAATCGTCAGGTTTAAGGGGTGACTGTTCCTTTAAGGAATGGGGGCGTAGAGAGAAATCTCAAAGACACACAGGTGTTCAAATAAAACCCACGCGATATTCATCTACGCCTTGATCGCTACGACATCAACCGAAGGAAATAAGGTTTTGAAGAGCTTGCATATAAATAAAGATTTTTTTTTAAATAACTTCTTTTTTTGAATCATTTACCAACATAAGCCTGTCATGACATCACGCCTAATGTCCTCATGAAATGCCTTTATTTTCCAAGTTTAGCGAGCACTAACAGTTTCAAGCTGCTCCCCAATAACCAGCATATTTTGCGGCTGCATTGCATCGTTACCGACTGAAAATTTGAATCCATATCTTGACAAATGATGTCTGCCTGCATGGACGGTGCAAATTTCTCTGATTCGAAAACATCGTAACCTGATGTTACTTCTATTCGAGATGATGAACATGAAACGTCATTATAATTGCTTCAGAAGGTCTGGAATTGGTAGCATAGCTCACCGATCCATGGGGATAAGAATCGTCAGATTTAAGGGGTGACTGTTCCTTTAAGGACTGGAGGCGTAGTAATCTCAAAGACACACAGCTCCGCAGGTGTTCAAATAAAACTCACGCGATATTCATCTACGCCTTGATCACTGCGACATCAAGGCGAGTCAAACACTGATTATGAGCGACCCTGAGATTCCCATCTCAAGTTGTTGATCCTCAATCAATACACTGCGAACTCAAGCGGGGGGGGGGGCGTCTTCTGATGTCACTCAGGGTGTGTGTGGGTTCACTTTTAATATGGTCTGCCAGCCAGGGCTTTGGCTCTGTGGCGCCCTGCCAGCACATCACCGGGAGTCAGAAGCCCGGATTTATCCGCCCCGACTTGATGGATGTAATCTCCTCCCGAGCACGAAGTCACTCGGCTCCTTTGTTAAAGTGAGATGCAACTCAAGTTTCTTTGAACGTAGACCGAGTTCCCAAAAATATCTAAAGTCAACTATTCTAGTGCGACGCTAATGCTCATAACGGTATCTGATGTGACAGGGAGTGGGCGCCATAATGGCTTTCTTGAGATGTTCGACATGTTGATACTTGCTGTCAAGGATGGACTCGGAAGAAAACTATATTGGTTTATTGTTGTAGAAAGTTTGTTAATGTATTTTCTTTGTATCCACTTAGGAAGGAGATTGAGTCTTTAATCAATGTTCCTGTCACACTGAAACACCAATTAAAACTACCGCGTGGAATGTGAGGAAAAGAAACCAAGTTAGAGCCAACTATTCACTTTCCAATCAATGGCTGAACTTCTACTGCCATCGCAGTGAGGAGTGAATAGAGTGAGGTACTGGATAGAGTGGGGTAGTGGATACAGTGAGGTAGTGAATAGAGTGAGGTACTGGATAGAGTGGGGTAGTGGATACAGTGAGGTAGTGAATAGCGTGATGTTATGGATAGAGTGAGGTAGTGTATAGAGTGAGGTAATGGATAGAGAGAGGTAGTGGATAGAGTGAGGTAGTGGATAGAGAGAGGTAGTGGATAGAGAGAGGTAGTGAATACAGTGAGGTAGTGAATAGAGTGAGGTTATGGATAGAGTGAGGTAGTGAATAGAGTGAGGTTATGGATAGAGTGAGGTAGTGAATAGAGTGAGGTAGTGTATGGAGTGAGGTAGTGGATAGAGAGAGGTAGTGGATAGAGAGAGGTACTGGATAGAGTGAGGTACTGGATAGAGTGAGGTAGTGAATAGAGTGAGGTAGTGAATAGAGTAAGGAGGTGGCTAGAGTGAGGTAGGGGATAGAGTGAGGTAGGGGATAGAGCAAGGTAGTGGGTAGAGTGAGGTAGGGGATAGAGTGAGGTAGTGGGTAGAGTGAGGTAGTGGGTAGAGTGAGGTAGTGGATAGAGTGAGGTAGTGAATAGAGTGAGGTAGTGAATAGAGTAAGGAGGTGGGTAGAGTGAGGTAGGGGATAGAGCGAGGTAGTGGGTAGAGTGAGGTAGTGAATAGAGTGAGGTAGTGGATACCAGACTAATGGATGGTCAGTACAGCAGTTGGATGTTCTTAAACAATGACCTTAAGGAGTCCTCTAATTTACACCAAGGGGTTTACAACATTAAAGTTAAATATATTGGATCCTTTTATGCAGTTAATGGGTCGGATATATCCGTCGAGAGATGGTGGAGACCAAAAACAGAGCAAAAAGGAGTCACAACGTGGCCACAATTTATGTTAACGTGCTCCAATCTGCTGAAAAGAACGTCACAATGTGATAAAATGACCGAAAATATAGTTGAATGCAGGTTTAATTAAACCCTGACCAACACCTGCTCATGCTTTAGGAATAGTGTGCTATATGGTGTTGTCATTATGAAGGCTCTGAATGATATGTTCATGAAAAAGACATTCATGGATTTTTACTCATAATTAGGATTAATTAATTTGAAATGATGTGCATCCAACATTCAAATAGACTTCCTTTCTAGTGTCTGAAAACATGCTCTTTTTACCTCTACATACCGATGGTACCGAACCAGCTATCGTCAACATTTTGAATTATTAAAATATATCAACACGTGGCACATTTCAGCGAGGCCCCCCAGGCAGTATCAAGATCATCTCTTAAAATATTTCCATCTGCTTTACAACACACTGCTACTCAGTGTGACTTGGCAACACATGATTCCAAAACCAATCCGAGTTAATATTTCATAAAAAAGGATTTAGTACGTCCCGATACATCGTCTGTCCAATGCACTATGCCGAAAATACCGGGAAGCTTTTATGGCTAATCTGACCCCTGGCACTCCTGAGCGAGAGAGGGTTAAAGGTCAAGATGCAACGATGAAGCAGGGTTTTTCCTGCATAGAGAAAATTTGGGCGCGCGCCTACGCCGTTTTCCCGAGCGCCTATGACAATTCCCGAGCGCCTAAGGCAAAAAAAAGTCCGCGATGAAAAAAAAAAAAAAAAAAAATGTGTTCATCACGTGCATGTCAGCGAATATGTTCTCAATAGTATGTTTCAAGTAGGCTACAGCCGAACCCTCGTTCTGTTTTGATCAATAGTAATCGAGTTCAGTGTTTCCCCTAGGTTCACAGCTTCAGGGGGGCGGGACTATTGCCGCTTGCCATGTTGGTGCCCTAAGCTTAATTTAACACTGAGGTGTGCTCACCTGTGTACGCGCATCACGGCTGAGCGAGGCGCGCGCCGGCATCGGAGCTCTGGCGCGCGAGCCGAGAAGTGTTGACGGGGGGTAGATGAAAATTACAGGGTGACGGGTGGTCAGATTTCCCCCTGTTATAATGGTAGGGGAAACACTGGAGTTGATAAGCGTGTTTTTTTGTCTGTTCAATACGCAACTGTGAGGTGCGCGACTTGACCGAGGAAAAACCCTGTGAAGTAGTCCGTCACTATCGTATACTCTTGAGGGCGGTCCTTAAAGGAACAGTCACCACTAAAAAGAAGTCAGTGTACATTTGGATTTTGCAAAAGTTGGCTCCCGCCCGCCGGCTGCTTCTGTGATGAGCCGACACTCGTTGTGTATTCGGGGTGCCGTGTGGACCGCGGACGTAAACATCGCTTAAAAAAGCACCTGCTGTTCGCACCTGTATCAGGTTGGAAAACTGATTAATACGACGCTCCACACACACACACGAATAGTTAGTGACCCGAGTTTCTGACCTCGTAGCATAATTACTACCGGAGCTTTTTTACCTTGAAGATAAGGACCCAGATTGGTTGTTAAATTCTGGGCTCGGTCCCGCTGTGGCTCAGTTAATAAACAGCGGGGAACGGCGAGGTCAGCGCCTCATCAGAAGGCACCCCCCGTAGACCATAATGACATAATGATATTAAATCAACACGCTGTTACAAAAGCCAACAAACACTGAATCGGGCCGCATATAATTTAACCCAAATCTGACTTTTCAATGGTTTCAACATATGGCGGATTTGGAGGGACACGTCTCTGTAATTACCCTCCAAGGTGGATGACACTCCGTTCCCTGGAGTTTAAACTATAGTTTGAGTGGCGATGCCGCTGTCAGCTTCCAGAGCCGAATGGCTGATATCGTTGCGTTGTGTGTGTGTGTGTGTGTGTGTGTGTGAGCGTCCCCTTTGGAGTCAGGAAAAGGAGAGCTTTTTTGCAGAGCTTATTATCCAGAGTGCACAGCAGCCAGACATATCTGGCATTCAGGTCCTCGGCTAATGAAGTGCCTTGTCAGATTGTGTGTGTGTGTGTGTGTGTGTGTAGAGAGAGCATCCCAATGAGGTACCACGAGTACTTTTACAAACCGCTGGATTGTAAAGTGTTTAAAAAAAAAGCCCTGACAGAGGCACAAAAAGGACAATCACCGCCATGTCAGGGCCGGATATTGAAATAATTATTTTCAGCCGCATTCAGATCAAGCCAATTGTCACTTTACTCTCAGAATAAATAATATCCCCGCGTTGGCCCAAGAACAGCTCGATACGACGACGCTCTATTAAATGTGTCCGTTCCAACAATAAGAAAGACGTTGATAAATGACTGTAATCATAAATGCCATATTACCCGATACATAACACCCACGCGATATTTTTCCCGAGGGACGCTCAATTATTCAAGCAGCCTCCCCAGAATAGGTGACAGCCTAATTTTCACGCTGTCTCGTGATTGCGTTGAATCACCGCATCGGTGTTACGCCGTATTCACTCCCTCGTCACAACCCACACGAGACAACGCGTTCGCAGTTGCCAACGGAGAGGTAAAAAAGCCATCGGTACCACGGCAACGACAGCGCAGCATCCGCGCCCCCCAAAAAATAATGTCATTAAAAAAACACTCTTGCTTATATATTTCTAGATTGGGTTTTTTTCAGCTTCAGCAAATATGAATTACTTCTCAGAATACCTGAGGAAAAAACGTTTTTAATATTGAATGTTTTTATGTTCTTACTATGTTATGTCACTTCGTCTTAACTTTGTTCTGCCTCACTTTTTGAAAGTCAAACTTTGCAGAGAGAATGTTAACATATTATAAAATGACCAAAACATATGATGAGTTTTAAACCTTTCGACTGCCTCATTCCAAAACTAAGTGCTTTTTTCAATTCGGACGTGAAATTTTTATATTTTTTCTGTGTGCCATCTTCATTTACTCTTACCCAGTAACATATAGACTGATAGGTACACATCTAAACAAAATAATTGTTAAAAAAAAGAAGGTAAAGATGTAAAAATGATTAAAATAACCCCCTAGTGGTTGGAGAGATACCGCTTTTTTAGTTTGGGTATGCCGTTTTCGGAGCAGAGGCCTAAAAAAAGCTTGGTGGTTAAAAGGTTAACTTGTCTTGTAACTACGTGTTTTATATGTTGCTGCCTGTCTTGTTCAGGTCACCCTCGAAAAAGAGATTTTTTAATCTCAAGGTGGTTTACCTGGTTAAATAAAGGTTTCATAAAAAGTAAAAAATGTGTTTGTCAGGTTACTCAAGTTCAGAATAACAACTTCAGAATAACAACACGTAGCAGCTGAAATATGTTTTAGAAAAGAAGTATTCTGATTTCTGCTTCTGGGGGGGGGGGTCGCCCAAGGCCTGCTCCCGGATAGCGTTGATCAAGAGCTCGCCGACCCCAAATACGTTTTTTTTTAGCGCTCCGGGACTCGTTATTCTTTTCGGGGATGAAGTTCCGAAATGTCGGGATGCGTCCCAAAAGTACGTCAGAGATATATACGCTACCGGACATAGGAGAAAAAAAGAATCCATAAACAGGAAATGGTAACAAGTATATACCATGTGTCTTGGTGGGGGCCTGACGACAGATCAAATGGCAGCCGCGGTACGCCCGGTTTAATCCCGATGCAACGACTTTATTAAAGATGTTTGCGTCCCGGATGACAAGGGAGGTAATCAGAGATCGCAAAAAGACGTGGATGGATGTTTCCATCAAGGAGCAGATGGATGGCAGACAAACAGAGGCCGGCGTAATGAGAGGAAGGACGAGCCGATGATGGATGGGTGTTTTTCGGTGCGTTAAGCGTACACTGTACGTGTTTCGGGGCAGATTGTTTGTGCGGCTTCGCCTCGGTGCGCCCGGCATCTGTTCACTCACCCGTCCTCTGCCTCTGACACAGGGGGGACCTCACCCTGTTATCATGAGCTTAATCCAGTCCCAGGACAGTTTAGCCCGGCGGCTCCGATCCCTCTCGTCCGATAAGGTTCGCCGACGACAAAGACCGCGACAGGTGTCGCATCATCATTCGTGAATTAGTTTGTGTGTTATTATTCCACCGAGCGCATTATCAAACATAATACACGACAGTTCTGCCTCCAGAGGGTTCCTCCGCTGCCAAATTAGGCGTGAATGTCACAGGTTTTTTTGCATACCAGAAATATAAATACACTGAATAAATGAATGGTTAAAACAAAAAACAAGTGGTAGTTTATATCTGGGAACGTTACAGCTGGAGGGATATTCGCTGTAAAGTGACTCACAGTGCATGAGAAGCAGAGATTTTGCCCCTTTTTGGTTCCACGTATTCTTCTTTCCTCGTGAACACCTGGCTCGTAAATGAACCACATTTGACAAAGCGCCATGCAAGGCACTAGCCACTAGGGGGGACGGTCTTGTCGTGGGGGTGCTGACTCGCTAGGGGTCAAACGTATGGGACGTGGCTATTGGACGCAGGATGTTTGAGTCCCCGCAGGCGGCAACTTCCTGTTCTGCCGAGTGACGCGGAAGTGTCTTAAAACTTGCATTCTCTCTGCTGACCTGCAGGGGGCGACTCTTACGGTGGCAGAAAAAGAAGACGGATTGGGCTAAAGTCTATGAGAAAATGACTTTATTACATCAGTAGATTTTGTGAACATCAGTTTATGGTCTCAATCGCTAGTTTCAAGTCTTCTTTAACACAGCAGGAATTTTATTTTGTAAATTATGGTCCATTTAGAGTAAAATGGAGCATAAAGTGGAGTATGATTTAGGGCGGGCTTACAGTGATTGACAGGTCGCTGCCGCTACGTATACGGCATCTCTGAGCTCACCTCATTCTAACCCTAAACCTGTATTGTGTGAAATGGAGTTCCCCTTTAGGTCGTATACACACACCAGGCTGCATGGAAACTGTACACACTTGTGGAATAATTAGGGTAAAACTAAATGAAGCCATTATCTTACGTTGTACTGGGTTCAGCACTGTTCCAAAAGTTAAGAGTGAAATCTCAACAAAGATGAAACAACGTTTATTTCGAAGTGGAAGCAAAAACAAAGCACCAGAGCAGCTCATGAACTATAATAGGATGCATTAAGGGTCGTGCGAGTCATTTAAAAGTGCTCTAAAGCTTATAGCTGTAAACTATAGAAAGCACATTTTATCAGCTGCATCGGGCCAATTAGAAATGTCTCTTCTCGATTTCCTCTTATATATTCTTAAACACAAACACGGCTCATACGACGGCTTGGCGTAATACTCATATACTCTCTATCCCCAATTATTATTTAAATATATTATTATTATTTATTGAGATATGTGCCTATAGTGTGTCGATCCAATCAATCTATAATATTTTAATATCCAATTAGTCGGTGTCCAGCCATTGCCTCGACCGGCATACTAGTATTCCCATCACGCCCAGTGATTGGTCTGTACTGGTCTGTATTGGTGTGTATTGGTCTGTATTGTCTGTACTGGTCTGTATTGGTCTGTACTGGTCTGTATTGGTCTGTACTGGTCTGTACTGGTCTGTATTGGTCTGTATTGGTCTGTACTGGTCTGTATTGGTCTGTACTGGTCTGTATTGGTCTGTACTGGTCTGTATTGGTCTGTACTGGTCTGTACTGGTCTGTATTGGTCTGTACTGGTCTGTATTGGTCTGTACTGGTCTGTATTGGTCTGTACTGGTCTGTATTGGTCTGTACTGGTGTGTATTGGTCTGCACTGGTCTGTACTGTAAGTATGGAGGATCTTTCAACAATACTGAAACTCTCGACGGAGTGAAAGTCTCTCTATCGTTCCCCATCGTGACTCTCCTCCCAATAACCCCGCCCCCTCCCTTTCCCCCTTCTCTCTTCTCCGGTGGGTTCCTCCCATCCTCATCCCTCCCTCCTCCTCCTCCTCCTCCTCCTCCTCCTCCTCCTCCTCCTCCCGTGTTGTGAAGTCGGGGGCCGTAGCCTGTGGACCCGTTGGAGTAAATACAACATCCTTGTATCTACGTTGCCACGGGCCATTCCCTTATCCCCATCAGACAGGACTCGGGGAACGATGCCGCCAAGACGCCACTGTTCCGCCCGCCTACTGACACATTTGCATACACACACACACACACACACACACCGACAAATTTCAAAAACACACAAATGGGGTATTGAAATTTTTAACACGCTGCCTCAGGACAGGCAAACTCGTTTTTTTAAATCTTCCACGTTTAACATAAAAACTTATTTTATGAAAACGATTCGACTGATAAAGTCGCGACGCTCTAATTTTTGGGATAATTTTGTTTGTTTGCCCAAAAATGGTTCCACATGGTTATTGATGACTGTTTTATTTAGATTTTATAGTTCCTTAGTCTGGCTTGTAACTTGTAATAAAAAAAACTGTGATGAACAAGTATAGTAGTAATAAAACTTCCATGAAACTAACATGAATCACTCCTCGTTCTCATGTTGTTGTTCCCCCTCCTCCCATTGGCTCGACTCTCGACATCAATCTCTTGGCACGCTGATTTCAAACAAACAGTGTGGGAAGAGAGAGGTACTTTCATCTGGAGGGGGGGGGGGGGGGGCTCTCTCTTAAGATTAAGATATTAAAGCATTAGAGGATATTTTTTACGATATCGAGTGCCAAGCTCAGAGCGTCGCGGTCCTGGTTGTTCTCAAAATATGCCAACAAAAAAAGTTAACAAAGTAAATTAAAGAAAGAATAGCACTGGAGATGTCCTCTTCCCAGGCTCCTCCTCTTTTATTTGTCCTCCTCCTTCTTCATCATCTTCTTCTCCTCTTCTACTCCCCCTTCTTCTTTTTATTCTTCTTCTTCTCTTTCTACTCTCCTCCTCCTCCTCCTGTGCGTTTCAATGTCAATCTGCCACTCGGGTAAAGGATGGAGGGGTGGTGCTGGAGATAGAGAGCGGTGGACTTTATAAAAGAAGAAAGAAAAGTGAGGGAAGACGCCGGCGAGACGAAGACGAGGTAGATGATGAAGGACGACGGAGGAGCAGAAATAAAGGAGGCGGCCTCACAATCGGAGGCTTTGATAACAGGATTGTGTGACCCGATGTGCGTGGGCGCCCTGCGCCATGTGACGCGCTGTGTGTGTGTGTGTGTGTGTGTGTGTGTGGGACACACACAGAACAAAAGCCGAGGACAGACGGCCGCTGTCCCCGGCCGAGTGGACCGATCCGGTGGGCTTCAAACACCGAGAGGGAATCTGTGTGAGCAACTTCCAGATACATATTTCAGATTCCTAAGAGGGACACGTCTCTAAACCTCGCTCCCGCCTCCTCTGCATGCGGTCGTGCAACAATACGACGACACACACAAAACAGAGCGTCTCCCCCAGCGCTGTTTACAGAGCGCTTCCTGAATGAAATGCATCACACTCGCCATTTTTGGGAAATTATGGCTTATTTTCAGTTAAGTAGTTTTTAATGCCGTGGAGAAACCACATCGGATACCCACGACATCCCTCGCGTGCAGGGCCGTGCAAGTCTAGGGGGAAAAATATATGAAATATGCAAAAGGCGTGACGCTGCGAGGCCGAGCGCAAGCTCTAAAAAATGTCGACTCTGCAGTTTTACGACGAGGACTTTCCAGCGACCTCGTCTCCCGTCGTCGCAGACATCCACCGAGTCCTCCGTCTGGTACCAAACCCCGTCTGGTGGCATCGCATAACTGGAGCACGCAAACATGCACCACCAGATTGGAGGAAAAAAGGCTTTTATTTTGACACGGAGCTCACTGATTGGCTCATGGAAGCAAATCAGATTCCTGATAAATATCCAGGGTCGAGGGAGGTCACTTCCTGTTTAGATTGGGAACCAGACAGGTCAGGTTTTTTAGGTGTTTCTTTTAGATGGATGACTGCCCACTTTGACCACGTTTATTTTTTCATTAGAAATATATGTGTGTGTTCCTTGATTCATGTTGAAATTTCAGTAAAAACTATTTGATTTGGTGTCTTTTCCCACAAGAATTGAGCTCCGTAGCCGAACCCGGTGACTAATCCGTAGATTTTGGTTACAATTCCTAAAATAGAGTCACAGGTTACACTGGGATCGTTCTGATCTCACGGAATACGTCTACACGTCTACGGGAAGCCGTGTGGGTCAAACCGAGCGTCTGCGTATGAAGTGAAGGTTTTGGGTTTTCAAGGGAATTATTTATGAAACAATTCTTGAGAGTTATAAATGTGATTAAAAACGTATTTATATGGAAGATGTATGTGGTAGTATATATACATATATATTTTTTTATTTAATATACATTTTCTGATTTATTTTGATTTCAATTCATGATAGGAATTTATAGGCATTTTTTGCTTCTACCTCTACCGTTTAAGTCTTTCTCTTTTGTATATTATATAGAATAATATTGTATTGTATTTGATTTGATTGACTGAATAAAATACACAAACAAACAAACAAGGTGACGACTTCCCTCCTAGACAAGCTTCCTTCATTAATTCCACACACACTGTAAACTGCATCCTCTTCCCTGAAGACCTTAAATATTAGATATTAAATATTTTAAGTTAAATACCCCTCTGCCGCAGGGCGAGCGGTGAAACAGACGCCTCCGCACACGCGTGTTCTGCGCCGCTCGTCCAACACGCCGCGGCGGCCTTTTGACGCATTTTTTTTAAATTTGGCATTTGATAACTGTGATGAACAATAAGCGTCTCTTCTCTTCTCTCGCGTGCCGCTCAGTTCACGGGTTAAATCATTTTAATGTTAATGCAATTCAAATTTTTATTTTGAATTGACTTACCGGCTCCTTTTTTTATTCAATAAATCATTTCAACGGTAATTTTCTGTATTTATTCTGTGAATAAATCAGCATGGATTTCATACCTTTACAAACCGTTGTCATCCCTTTGCATTACTGATCATTCCACTATGTATTTATTACACATGCTTTATTAAATACCAGCTGCCTCGCTCTCTACCTGCCAGTTATTCATTTATTTATAATTTTATATTTGTATCTTACTATTCTTTTTGTTTTGCCTTGACTCTCTGTAGAGCACTTTGTAAACTTTATTTTTAAAGGTGCTCTATAAATAAAGTTCAGTGTCATCTTCAGTACCTGCCGGAAATTGGGGGTAGGAGGAGGAAGAGGAGGAGAGGAAGAAGACGTAGAAGAATAAGGAGGAGGTGAAGAAGGAGGAGAAGAGGAAGGAGGAGGAGAAGAAGGAGGAGGAGCAGAGGAAGAAGAAGAAGAAGGAGCAGGAGGTGGAGGAGGAGGAGGAGATGAAGGAGGAGAAGAGGAAGAAGGAGGAGGGGAAGAAGGAGGAGGAGTAGAGGAAGAAGAAGGATAAGGAGGAGAAGAGGAAGAAGGAGGAGGAGAAGGAGGAGCAGAGGAAGGAGGGTAAGAAGAAGGAAGAGGAGAAGAACACGGAGGAAAGGAAGAAGGAGGAGTAGAAGAAGAAGAATAAGGAGGAGAAGAAGGAGGAGGAGGAGAAGAAGGAGGAGCAGAGGAAGAAGGAGGAGGAGAAGAGGAAGAAGGAGGAGGGGGAGCAGAGGAAGAAGAAGGAGGAGAAAAACAAGGAGGAGAGGAAGAAGGAGGAGTAGAAGAAGAAGGAGCAGAAGAAGGAGGTGGATGAGAGGAAGGAGGAAGAACGAGGAGAAGAAGAAGGAGAGGAAGAAGGTGGAGTAGAAGAATAAGGAGGAGGAACAGGGGGGCGGGGTCTATCCAATCGGATGAAGCCACGCCCACATCGTCCTCATAAGGCAGATTTCCGTGCACACGTGTGTCTCTCAATGATTCCTTAACCTCTTGTTTGTTTATGTAATCGTGTTTTTTATTTGAGTGAATTTCCTACGATTTGATGAAACTTTTTAAAGGTTGAAAAAAAAAAAGACTGGCCAGAAAACTGTGGATTAAAAGTGCTTCATGCGTAAGAGATTAGTCCTAAACGACTTTACGGGACAGCAACCGACAACTCTCTGTCGGCAATACACAAGAATCTTAAAAGAGAATGTTTGCTTTATTCTAAAGTCCAAAATGGTAAAAATAAATATATATATTAAAAAATCTTTGTGCCAACGAAGCGGGATAATCCACCCTAAAATGAGTGTAAAAGGATTTCCGAGGGACTTTGCTTCATGCTTCCGTCCCTCTGGTGGATTATCTCTCGCATGTCGATCAGTTTGAAGAAACCGACTCAAACTGGACAAAATAATAACAACGCCCGGCAGACAACCTTCAATCTCCTCCGCGGTCATCTTTGTTTCTACTCCCCTTCCTCACACGGTGACACTGACCCGTCTCCAGGGGGACGCCGCGGGTCCCCCACCCACGGGTGTCTTACACCTTCACCTCCACCCTGACAACCGTATAGTGTCAAGCCGCGACGCCCCTCTGCCCCCCCCCCCCTCCCCGGGGGCTCTTCTTCTTCAAAGAGAAAATCTCTCTGACATCTCAACGCCAGGTTCTGTTTGACTTTGAAGTGGGTTTTTTCTTCTTCTCTCTTTCTTTTTCCCGCAGCAACAATTGTTAAACTTAAATGACAAGTTGACCCCAAAAAAAAAAAAAGAATAGAAGAGAAAGAATAGAGCGGGAAGTGAAGACAAAAGTTTGTGATGGAGTCAAATGGATGGAATCGTCCCAAAAAAGTAGAGAATAAAGGGATTTCTCTGTGATGATGGCCAAAGTGTGTGTGTGTGTGTGTGTGTGTAGGGGGGGGGGGGCGGCGCTCTGAGCCTCGCCGAGTTAATTGCGAGACATAAATTAAGTCCCGGAAAATACAGCAGCGTGAGTTCCAGCTGACGCCGACTCCCTCTGCTCCACGCCGCCATAAGCCACCGGCGGGTGTGTGTGTGCGTGTGCGTGTGTGTGTGTGTGTGTGTGTGTGCATACGTAGCCCTCGCTGCAAGCTGAAAAACATTATTAAGGGATGGCGGGGAAAATGGAAGGCGAGTCAGCTGGCGGATGGAAAACAGCTGTTCAATTTCACGCTTCCTCTTGCTCTCCGTCCTCCCTCTGGATACCAACACTCTCCTTACCCCCCCCTCCCCACACACACACACACACACACACACACACACACACCCCTCACCTCCATATCTGTCCGAAACCTTATGCCCTCTCCCCCCCCGCCGCTGAATATACATCCAAACCTTTCAGGCAGCATCCTCTTAGGGTCTTTCAAACCCACGACACACACACACACACACACACACACACACACACACACTCACACACACACACACACACACACACTCTCACTCACACGTCCAAAATACAGCTTGTTCTGACCCAGACCACTGGGCTGAGTCAACGTTTCAATAATTTATCACAACTCTCCTCCGACACACGGCGGAGAGAGCTTGAGCAGCAACAACAACAACAACAACAACAAAAGCGGTGAGGTCCTGTTAGCCCGACTCAGCAGTTTTTTTCCTGCTAATACGACAAATTGCACATCCAATACCACGGGGTGTGGGGGGGTCAGGAAACCGTTGCTTGCCATCATCCAGCGGAGCTCTCTCTCCTCCCTTTTCCTTGTTGCTCTGCCTCGCTCCCTCTTTTTCTCCCTCTCTCTCTCTCTCCATCACAGGATGAACAGCCTGGTCCTCGGCGGCCATTGTGCAGCCGTGAACACGAGCTCGTGTTTCCTTCTGTTATTTTATTATATATTTCCACATCACGTTCATTACTCATCAAAGCATGCGTGATGGTTTTTTCCCCCCCTCTGTGTGTCGCTGTGGTTGCCGTTGACGATGAGTAGATAAAAGCCTTAAAGACCGCGGATACATTAGTTTGAACAACTTCCTCCGAGGCGTGTAAAGATAATCTGCAGAAGAAAGTTTAAACATAATGTACGACGGAGAGAAACTCGACGCAAACTCAAAGTTCTCTTCAACATTTAATTATACAATAGTTTCCCCTTTGAGGAAGTTTTTCATATTTTTTAAATTCCTGCCGATTATTCACCAGGAGCAGTCGGACATTTCTTCTTCTCACTCTGACAGACGCCCCCCCCCCCCCCTCGAGCACTGCAACCTCTGCATGGCTTCCTCCCGACGGGTCTACAGAGAGGTCGTCGAGGTCAAACACCGAACACGCCACCTCCTCCTCCCCCTCCTCCTACTCCTCCTCCTCCTTTACTCCCTCCATGACTACTAATGTCACTCATATTGTACTTAAACCTGCTTCCACGACTCTTTTCGTCACCTCGTTTGTGGAAGACCTGATAGCAGTGATGCTCGTGATGAAATCTCACAAACATGCACCTCCTTCCTTCCCTCCTTCCCTCCCTCCCTCCTTCCCTCCCTCCTTCCTTCCTCCTCCTCCTTCCTCCTCCTTCCTCCCTCCTCCTTCCTCCCGCCCCCCTCCTTCCCTCCCTCCATCCTTCCCTCCCTCCCTCCTTCCCTCCCTCCATCCTTCCCTCCCTCCTTCCCTCCCTCCTTCCTTCCTTCCCTCCTTCCTTCCCTCCTCCTTCCTTCCTCCTCCTCCTCCTTCCCTCCCTTCCTTCCTCCTCCTTCCTTCCTCCTTCCTTCCCTCCTTCCTTCCCTTCCCTCCTTCCTCCCTCCTTCCTCCTCCTTCCTCCTCCTTCCTCCTCCTCCTTCCCTCCTCCTCCTCCTCCTCCTCCCTCCCTCCTTCCTTCCTCCTTCCCTTCCTCCTCCTCCCTCCTCCTCCTTCCCTCCTCCTCCTTCCTTCCCTCCTCCTTCCTCCCTCTCCTTCCTTCCTTCCTTCCTCCCTCCCTCCCTCCTTCCTTCCTTCCTCCTCCTTCCTTTCCTCCTTCCTTCCCTCCTTCCCTCCCTCCCTCCTTCCCTCCTTCCCTCCTTCCCTCCTTCCCTCCCTCCCTCCTTCCTTCCCTCCCTCCCTCCTTCCCTCCTTCCTTCCCTCCCTCCCTCCCTCCTTCCCTCCTGAGTAGGCGGGAGAAGAGAGACGAGCCAATCACCCGGCGGCCGTCACCCGAGGATGACCTCATTTACCTCGACGTGACCCGCCTCCAACTGCTGCCTGTCTGGCGGTTGATGCAATAAACGAATAACACACACACACACACACACACACGCACACACACACATGCGCGCGTGCTTATGAACACACAGACGCCGGGCGCATTGACACCCGCGGCTCGGTGTAAACGGGTTAAGAAATACATTTCAAGAAAAGCTTTTTGCCCCAGAGCCACTTTAACCTGCTTCAGGGAACAGAGGGATGAGAGGGGAGGAGAAGAGGGATGGAGATGCGCGCGGTAACTCCGCGAGATCGTATTTATCTCGGTAACGAGGAGAGACGTGCGGCGCGACCTCGGGGTCACGCGTCCAATTTCCAGCTCGCCTTGATAAAATAAAATAAAAATAAAGAAGATAAGCGCGGTTGTTATTGATCGGACGATTACGGAGGCTCCATTAGGCAGCCCACACACACACACACACACACACACACACACGGAAGGGTGTTTTATGTTTGTGTGTGTGTGCATATATAACGCTCTGACCGTATCAGAAACCATAACCCAGGTTTACAGTACGTCGTCGTAAAACCAGGATGTGACTCAGCGCTTTTCACGTCTCAAGTGGTTTTTTATTTTTTTAAATCATCCCCACAAGGTTTTTATTACTAAAATAAGGTGAGTGGTTAGTGCACGGCTGTGAGGGTTTCACTTTATTTGTGTATGAACTCAATTATACGACCACATAAAGTGCATTCTTAATGCCCCCCCCCCATCCCATCTGTCCTTGGTGACTCCGTCAAGACGGGGAAATGAACTTGAAAGGAATAAGTGGGGGGAGGATTTGATTGGCCCCGATTGTTCACGACCCCTAACCGATGACGATCCGCTGAGATCTCTGGCTCCTCCCATTGGCTCTGACATCACGCATCCGAAGGCCGCACCTCTACTCAGGTTGCTATTCCCCCAGAGAGACTCCGAGACGCCGTGCCCCCCCCCCCCCCCCCCCAGAGAGACATTTGGAAGTATATTTATATGCCTTCCATGACAGCAGCCTTACATCAGCTGAGGGTCTCTTAGTTCTCGTCTGGCTGAGTCTGGCTGCTCTTTTACGTTTGATTTATTCACTTTTATCTTTCTTGAGAAAGTCACAGAACATCCGGCACTGAATGATACTGAAGAGAAAAAAAGAGAACTCGAGAATATGATTTCAAAGAGTTCCCGTTGTGTTCCCCCCCCCCCCCCCCCCCACAAAAGAGTTCAAACCTTAACCAACATCCACTGCAATACCACAACTCACCCCTCGGAGTCACTTTTTAAAGGTGTCCCTGAGGTCCTCCTCCTTTACCTCTGCCAGCCAATCAGGTTGCAGTTCACGTCCATGTCGGTCCAAAAGGCCATCATCTTAATCCCATTGGACGTGTGTGTGAAACGGCATAATTAACATAGAAAGTAGCCAAAGTAGCGCTCTGTGAGGTCACAATGACCTTTGACCCGGCACATTCTAGAGCGCTTATTTATGGGTCGGTGAAAATACACACGATTAAGATGAAGACATTAATTAACAACCGTAGCAATTTAATATTGTTCATATTATACAATATATATATGAATATATATATATGTATATGTATGTATATATTTATATATATATTAAATATATATGAAAAATATATATATGAATATATATATACATATGAATATATACTGAATATATTCATATAAATATAAATATATATGAATCATATATATTTATATTTATATCAATGTATACAGAATATATATATATTCATATATATAAATTAATATATATATATATGTATCTAGTAAAATATGAACAATCTGTCCCTCACAAGCATAATGTGAACCCCAATGTCCCCAAAGATCACTGAACTGCATGCTGGGATTTCGAGGGGGGCTTATCCTTTTCATACCATTGATCTAAATCATTTATGTCTCCACATATTTAGAGATAATATGAATGGAAGCTTGTCATTGCATGATTAGATTACACTTCTTTCATTAAGTAATCTAATAACGTCACTAAAGCTCAGGGAGCCGATGAGGCTTCACTTGTCTCGGGTGTGTACAGTACAGTACTGCAGAGGTACTTGTTTCATTATTCATAATCAAGCATACGCAGTATGTTTTGAGTACATTGTGACTTGGATTAAATTCTAATATAATACGTTTTTGAATGTTTTGGAACAAAAAAAAAAAAGAAACGCGTCGTAATCCAACAGAGAGCGGCTTAAATAATTTAGCGTGAAGAGAAACACAAAATGTAAATTGTGTCACATAAAGGACACGGTGACTTCAAAGAGAGAGAGCATCAAAGAGCGGGCCACATTCCTGGAGCAACAGAGATGGGTTTAATATTTTGCCGGAGTTTTTTTTTTTTTGAGGTGCGATGTCGCCGCGTAGAGATCAAGACATGACTCATAAGCAGAAAAGAATAAAAACAACAAACAGATGTATTTCTATCTGGGGACGGACATCAATCTTCTCTCCACACGCCGGGAGTTAACTTGTGATATTATTAATGTTGTCGAAAAGCAAAAACATGGAGGGTCTAATACAGCAATGCCTGCAACATTAAACTTATTCTGCTTTTTCCTGTTGCCTCTTTCATCCCTAAAGGCATATAATGAGTATAGCCATATATAGTCATACACTAAAGGACGTTAATGTATTTTTTGAGGACTGATCAGCCCCCTTTCAGGCTGATTGGGGCTTTTTTTTAAAAAGTTGTGGTTTGTTGGTTTTAAGCATTTAGCATCCAAGAAAATCTCCATAAAATAAATGAAGCAACGTTTTAAAAATTTGAAAAAAAGCTAAAGTGATATTCTTTTAATTTATTTTTGCAAAGTTTAATCAGAAGTATAGTTTTAAAATATAGCACTAGTCTTAATTAGTTTGAGATTGCATGAAAAAAAATTAAATAAAAGCTAAAGTGGTATTCTTTTAATTCGTTTTTGCGAAATTTAATCAGAAGTATTGTTTTAAAATATTGCACTCGTCTTAATTAGCTTGAGATTACATGTTTAATTGAATGTTTCACTCCATACGAGTAAACACTTGGTATCCTAGCAACGGTGGTGTTTAAACTTGTGAAGATATTTTTTATGTTGTCGAAAAGCAAAAACATGAAGGGTCTATGCCTAATGCCTGCACAATTATACTTATTCTGTTTTTGGCGGGGGGGGGGGGGGGAAAGAAGAAAAAAAGATGCATCTGTCATCCCTAAAGGTAGAGAATGAGAGCAGCCATATAGAGTCATACACTGTGGGACGTTAATGTATGTTTTGTTTGTTTTGAGGACCCTTCAGCCCCCTCTGAGACCCCCGTCAGGCCTGAGGGGCTCACACAACCCTCTGCTGGCATCATGAAGCGACGCCATCAGCTATGGACATCATTAAAAAAAGGACTGGTGGGTGAAGGGGCGGAGCTCTCCGACCCCGGGGTCAAGGATCTATAAGTCCCACCGCCGGAGAGACAGATCACATCCATCCGGACATATGAGAGAGAGAGAGAGAGAGAGAGAGAGAGGACCACACATAGACATGAGAGTCACTCTATAATTTGTATTTAAGTGAGCATTATTATTTTGCATATGCAATATGTTAGATCATAAATTTGGCTCATATGTTCATTCTTCTTCCCCTCCTCCTGGTCACCGACGTTTAGAAGAACTTAAAAAGCCAGAAGTCTTCAGTATGCTAATTCCTATGTTGGGATTTATAAAAGATCTGAGATTCAGTTTCCGTTTTTCTTTTGTGTTCGTGGTGATATCAATATTTTGACATTAATGTAGGATAAGTGCAGCGTAGATATTCTGAAAGCCCAGTTGTGTTTCAGCGTTGAGGTCAAACACGTTCTTACAAAAGGAGACCGGCTGAATGGAAATATGAGAAGAAAATGTGTTATTTTACTTGCAAATATTATATAAATATTATATGAAAAGACCCAAGATACAGTATTTCGAAGATAGGTGGAGTAACTTGTTACTTTGAAGTTTTAGACGATTGATCAGGTATGGATTAACTAATAAATAATGTGTTTTAAGTATAACATTAAAGTGATAAATATGCACTTGACTGCGTCATTAATTATAATCCAGCAGTATAACACACATGCATAAAGACAACGTCGACTTTTTGTACTGTTTGATGCTAATACTGTAATATTTGTATACATTTACTGACATTAAACATCAGAATACTTCTTAACCGGTGCATTTTTTTTAAAATAACACTTTAAATGTTCTTCTTTCCCATATGTGAGTGTTGTTGTGATCAAAACTGCTAATTAACTGTGTGAATGTGTTATTTTACTTGCAAATATTATATAAATATTAAATGAAAAGACCCAAGATACAGTCTTTAGAAGATAGGTTGAGTAACTTGTTACTTTGCAGTTTTATACTATTAATCAGGTATGTATTAACTAATAAATAATATGTTTTAAGTGTCACATTAAAGTGATATATATGCACTCGACTGCGTCATTAATCATAATCCAGCAGTATAACACACATGCATAAAGTCTAGCTAGAGTTTGATGCTAATACTGTAATATTTGTATATATTTACTGACATTAAACATTAGAATACTTCTTAACCGGTGCATTTAAACACACTTTAAATGTTATTTTTTCCCATGTGTGGATGCTGTTGCGATCGAAACTGCTAATTAACTGTGTGAATGTGTTTGTGTCAACACGGCAAGTCTCAGCGGCGCCAGGTACCGGCGCCCGCGCTGCGTTCACGCCCACATTAGTTCCACCTTTTGGGTTCTGAGCAGAACACAAACAGTAATTACCGGAGCAGTCGTCTAATGGCGTCCTAATGCGAGTCGGCCATTAAGGCTGTTCCGGGGTTCTCCTGATGTACGGCGAGCAGGAAGAGAACTTGTGACATTAAGGACGGAGAACCGTCGCCATGGAAGCAGCACGACTGGAATGTGAAGTGTTATATATATGTAATAACACCATCCGCATAAACTTTACCTTTCTAAATGTGCTTGTGGAGAGTTTTAACATGACCGTTACTAGGATACCAAGTGTCTACGTGTATGGAGTGATGCATTCAATCAAACATGCAATCTTAAACAAATTAAGACTAGGGCAACATTTTTAAACTATACTTCTGAGTTTATTTGACCCAAAAAAATTAAAAGAAATACCACTTTTGCTTTTTAAATTTTTTTTTACATGCAATCTCTAACAAATTAAGACTAGTGCAGCATTTTAAAACTATACTTCTCATTATATTTCACAAAAGGAAATTAAAAGAATACCACTTTTGCCTTTCTTCAATTTTTTTACGGAGATTTTCTTGGATGGCAAATGCTTAAAACCACAAATAACAACTTTAAAAAAAGAAAGAAAAAGCCCCAAATAATTCTGCCTGATTTTTTATAGTCTTTTTTCACCCAAATAATTGGAACTATATTTCCCTCGTGCACGCTCATCATAAGCACACGCGTTGCAGTCAGCATAACTGCAGCAGCGAGTGGTTTCTAGTGGCTCCCTGACGGCTCTGATAAGATGGAGGAGACAACAAGACACAAGCAACCAGCGGGGCTCTGATCCCGAGAGGAGGCGCCACGCCGGCTGTCAACCTCGTCTCCATGAATTAGTCATGGGGGCGTCGTGTCAAGAACATCCTCGACGTGCGCTCGAGCTCTTGTGCCATCCGCCGTTATTATTATTATTATTTTTTATTAAAATTCTTCCTCCGGGGAAGCATCACACTCGGCTGTTGGAAAATATCTCGCCTGTAATCGTGCATTACTTCATATTTCACCAGAAGGTTAACAAGCGACCTCTTGGTTATGCGATTTTAATAATTTTGGATCATATTTAAGCAGCAAATTCTTTTTAATAATTTGTGCCATGTCATGCAGGACAGTACAATGATAAAACAATGAGAGACAGCGGCCATTGTTTGGAGGGCTGACAGCATTAAAAATGCTCACATAGAAACAGAGGGAGACACTCTCAACAATATCTTATCGGGAGCAGGACCGTCGGCATGCCGACGGCTCGGCATTGTTCCCGAACATCGTGGAACAAAAAGCTCGGCGGCCATTTTGGATGCGTGATAAAATGTTCGCTGAACTGTGGCACGATGCGAAAAAACACATTCTTTAATCATCTGAGAACAAAGTCGCTGTTAGCACTTTTTATTACTCAAGGTTTTTATCTTCTTTTTTTTTTAATCAAAGTATTTTAGGATTGAGAGTGTTACGCTGTATATCGCCCCCTGGAGGCAATTTTGCGAATTGCGATATTCATGTATATAAATAAATGACTCCTCTTTTGACTTGAAGTGCAAAAAAGAGAGCCGCCGCTCGTGACATCACCCAACAATCTTATTTTCCCAGATTTATGTTTTTGCTCGTGCCACAGGAGCTGCAGAAACCCCGTCTGTCAACAAGCCGACGGACAGGAAACCGTCTGCTCGCAGTAATCACAGGAAGAAAAAATAAATAATATATATATATATATATATGGTATTTGACAGGGACCGGGTGTGAAAGACAAAACAAAAACAAACAATACCCTAAATAGGGCATGCATGAAGCCACCCGGGGGTCCCGCAGTTGTGGCTGAGTGAGTGGTGGATGTGCTCCAGCTGCGCATGATGTCATCCGTCAATAGTGATCAGTGACAACCGTCCTCGTGACTCACTAAGACGTGTTCACGCGCTGCAGCTGGATGCAACACCTGGATGCATATCAGGCTATATGTGTTTCTTTAAGTTTATTTAATTTAACTTGAACATTCGTTTCAGCCGTACTGCACAGGGGGGGGAGATAAACACTGGAAATGCAATAAAGGAAGAGAAACATAAATCACGGCGTGGCAGCGGAGATGAGAGGAGCTCGCTTGGAATAAACGGGCGTGTACAAACGAACAAAACAGATAATATAAAACACTTTTCCAGCTAACTTACGAGATAACAAAGTCCTAATCTGTTTTCCAATTTACAGAGTTCGCTGTTTTAAAAAAATAACTTTATTTACTCCTCGAGCACAGCAGACGAACGAGAGAATGAATTTTCTTTCTGGAGTTTTAATACCGGTGAGTCACGAGTCAGACAGAGTGGGAGAGAGAGAAGGGGGGGAGAGAGAGTGAGTGAGAGAGGGAGAGTTAGGGGGAGAGAGTGAGCGAGGGAGAGGGGGTGGGAGAGAGAGGGAGGGAGAGAAAGAGCCAGAGAGAGAGGGAGAGAGAACCAGAGAGGGAGAGAGAGAAAAAGAGAGAGAGAGGGAGGAAGAGAGAGACAGAGAGAGGGAGAGAGAAAAATAAAGAGAAAACGAGAGAGAGAGAGAGGAGACAGAGAGGTGGGAGGGTAGCATGCAGCTATTACACATCATCCATAATTAATTAGAATAATTCACAGGCACATATAATCCCCAACACACACACACACACAGACACACACACACACAGACACACACACACACACACACAGACACACACGCTCAGTCAGACTCCACGAGGTAAGTCCCTGAATAATAATAATAATACACAAGACAGAACAATAGTATCACTGCAACGGCCGACAATTAAAAAAAAAAACAGGTCAAAAATAAAGCAACCAGGGCCAGACGGGAGCTATGGTTAGGTGTGTGTGTGTGTGTGTGTGTGTGCATATTGACTCGACCTTCGCGCGGCAGCGGTTCAGCGCTGCTCTCCGTGTCTTGTGATTTGTTTCCAGTGAGGACGAACACAGCTTTACAATAAGCGTGTTGTTGGTGTTGATCCGTCATCTGTTCTAATTGCACTATGTAATGCAACCTGTAGGTGGTGTGTGTGTGCATGTGTGTGTGTGTGTCGAAGACTAATGCATCAGGCTGGGAGATTATATTTGTTCAACAGAATGTACAATTTTCCAGCAGTATTAATATGCAGGAAAATGATAATAACCTCACTCACACACACACACACACACACACACACACACACACAGGCACATTTATTCACCCAATCAGCAGCGAAGCATCCATCCGAATCATTCCAATCAACAAGAAATGAACACTCGTCCCTTCTGTCTCTCATTATTTTATTTGTGTGTACAAATATGACAAAAAGAGCAGCGCAAAAAAAAAAACTCCCGCCGAGGAAACAAAATCGTCCCGACTTGCAACAACAGCAAGGTGTCACAACACAATGTGCACCGGGCTCCATACGTGTTGCTTTCCTGCAGTTTCCTGCTGACTGTTGATATATAAATATATATATAAAAAAATGTCTTCACTGCTCAAATAATCGGTTACAATATCAGGGGGGGGGGGGGGGGTGTATCTGCGTGTGTGTGTGTGTGTGTGCAGACAGGTATACTAACCTTTGTCTGCCAGCGTGACACTGTGAGGCAGGCACAAGTGGCCTGTGTGCATACATGTGCATCCTTGTAAGCATGCACGCATCTGTGTGAATGTGTGCATGTGTGTGTGTGTCAAGGTCCTCACGTGTATTTATGTACAAGTATATGTGTGTGTGCCTGTAAACCATATTTACAGTTTGCACACCTCCCCCCCGAACGGATCCACCTGAACAGTCAGAGTATCACAGGTTCACGATAGCCCGTGCTGCATGTTCGTGGCCCCGCTGGTCCCCAACTGGCATTTTGACGGGCGAGACCCCTCTGAACCGAATACAATGGCGCCGGCTTGGCATTGTGTGAGAATAGCGTCCTTCTCTCTCTCTTTTTCTCTCTCTCTCTCTTTCTGTGACACCTGGCGTCAGCCTGCGCCGGCTAGATATCTGCGAGCTCACCTCAGGTGTGTGGTGGGGAATTTAAAAAAAACTGCGTTCACGTTTACCGGCAGCGGTGGGGCCCGAGGTGTCAACGAAGCTCAGCTCCAAAGAAAAAAGTGTAAGAAAAGAGGACGCGTGAAACTATTTTAACCCGCCGTTGGTTTGCAGACGACGTGTCTGCAAACGTGAGGTTCAAAATGAACATCCGGATATTTGGCAGCGGGGACGACTCCAAGAAATGAAAAGAAGAGATGCAGCCGACCTGCAAATGTCTACACCATTGGCACGACTTATATATAGAACTGGATTTATTCAAGAGTAATAATGCCTGGTTCTTGGTTATTGCACGGAATATATAAAAATGCCCGTGTGTTTTCTCACATAGCGTGATAGCGTTTCCTGTGCAATAATTAAATGAACAACATATGATTACAAGACAAAGAATTAACATGTCTTTAATCACAGAATGTGTTTTTTTTTAATATGGTCCAGGAGAAACCAGCAAATTAGTTTTCGGCGTGTTCTGTCAAATGTAAAGTTGATTGGATGAGAGGTTATTGATATATGCAAAGGGTAGAAGAATACACAATTACATACATATATGCATAGATACACAGATACTCAGAGTCTGAGAATCCTTCCTATATATTTCGATAATGCGGCTAGTCCATCAAATGTGGTAGCAATAGCACAGTGCATAGGAGATATGGCATATGTTGGTGGAAACATTTAGGGCAACATTTTGCAAAACTGCGAGACACAAGACATCCAAACAAATCTGCAATAGATCTTCGTGATAGAAGAAGAACAAGAAGAAGAACCAGAACAAGAAGAAGAAGAACCAGAACAAGAAGAAAAAGAAGAACAAAAACAAGAACAAGAAGAAGAACCAGAACAAGAAGAAGAACAGCAAGAATAAGAACAACATGAAGAAGAAAAAGAGCAAGAACAACAAGAAGAAGAACAACAAGAACAAAAACAACAAGAAAAAGAACAAGAACAACAAGAAGAAGAACAACAAGAACAACAAGAAAAAGAACAAGAAGAAGAACAACAAGAACAAGAACAACAAGAACATAAACAACAACAAGAACAAGAACAAAAACAACAAGAAGAACAAGAACAACAATAATTAGAACAAGAAGAACAAGAAAAAGAGCAAGAAAAACAAGAACCAGAACCAGAAAAAGAATAACAAGAACAACAACAACAAGAACCAGACAAAGAAGAACAAGACCAAGAAGAACAAGAACAACACAACACAACAAGAACAAGAAGGGCAAGAAGTTCTTGCCCTTCTTGTTCTTCTTGTTCTTCAATATAGGCGTCAAATGGACATGACTTACATGGACACACGTTTCTGGCTCTACAAAAGACTTTTGTTTTTAAAGTTAAAGGCCCAACACGTGAAGTTGTCGTAGCGTTACCGTGGAGACAGTTGCACCTCGCTGTGTCAGGCATTAAAGACAAACGGGCTCAGTCATAAAAAACCTTTTAATGTGTTCTTCATTCTCTCAGCGTTTACTCTATCACCCTTCTAGTTTTCTTCGTAGAACATATTAATGTGTCCACGATGTCCCGGAGTTCGTCCGTATCGTCGCGTTCACGTGGTTAACGTGAACGCCGCTCCCCGGAGCCCATTTATGTTTACGTCGGTACGTAGCCAATAAACAACATTAAAGAGAGATTCAGTAGATTGAAAGACGGCAGTAAATACAGCCGAGAGAGAGAGAGAGAGAATATATATGTTAAACATCCATTTAACTTCAACGAGCGATACCGAATGGCAGTTGTTGCCTTTCTGTTTTTATTATGAAAACATAATGAAAACCATCCGTCTCTCCCAAGAAGCATTTGGCTGATCACTGTTGCCGACTATAGATTTCCCCGTGGCAGCTAATTTCCTGCCTCCCCAAAAAAAAAAAAAAAATGATAATGTTCAACATCTAGGCACGGAAAATACGACGTGACGATATTTTATTCCCGGAGAAACATTCTTCTCCGTGAGATAGACGGTTAAGTACGAGCTCATGGGTGTTTATGAAGTTAATGTCATCGAGGCAACTTGAGTTTTTTCTCTTCGCATCCTCCAGGCGTCCTCCTCCATATGGTTCTGGGATTGACTTTCACAATTCATACTTCACATATCTTATTTCATCTTCCCCCGTAATGGCTCTCCAGGAGCAACGCTGCGCTGATGATAATCTTGCCAGATGGCGTAAGCGGTAAAAAACAGTGGAGGCATGGCTTCTCCTCTTCATTTGAATAGCGCTATCTCAACGGGGGGGAGCGTGTCATTGGACCCGAGTGATGTACACGGTAAGCGATAACCTCGGCGTGACGCGTTTTATCTTTAGAATAACAAAAAAAGGAGATAGCTTAAATTTGGTCCGTTGGTGGAGTGTTGTGTAATTCAGCCAGACGACGAGTCAATAGAAACCTTTTCCCAATGGCTCGCTCATTCAGACTGCCGACTAATCAATAATCAATTGCCGACATCGAGGTTTTAATTAATGCAATTCCACACACACACACACACACACACACACACACTCATCCCTAAAAGACCCTTTCAGACTACATGTCTGATCTGTGTAGAATACGGAGAGGTCAAGGCAGCTACATGAAATGAAGATGGTGCGTCTCAGGGGCTGAAAGCCCTCAGACAGGCAAATTATTCATGGGGGGGGGGGCTTCATGTCTTCATAAATGATGCCCCCACATTTACATTAATAGGTACCGCGCTAGTGGCGAGATAGAGAGAGCTGGTCATGAGCTCGGCATCAATAGTGAGGAAGACATTCATGAAAAATGCATTCACAAAGCAGCGAAGATTACACTTAATGTGCAACATTTACCGGCCCAAAAATCATCAGCCATATATATATATTTTTTATTTAATTTGAATTTGTCTTATTATTTTTAATTTTAAGTATTTAATTTGCACTCGGCAAACTCACAACGACAATTTACCACATTAACTATGTAGAGAGTGTATTTATGATTAATTTATCTTCAGTTATCTTCATTGAAAGCAACAGAGCTTTACTTTGAAAAATAAGGACATTTCTAATTGAGCCCAAACTTTTGAACGGTAGAGTATATACAGTGGGTACGAAAAGTATTCAGACCCCTTTAAATTGTTCACTCTTTGTTTGATTACAGCCATTTGCTAAAATAAAAAAAGTTCATTTTATTTCTCATTAATGTTCACCCAGCACCCTATATTGGCTGAAAAAAACAGAAATGTAGAAATTTCTGCAAACTTATTAAAAAAGAAAAACTGAAATATCACATCTTACTTCCCGTACCCACTGTATATCTTTCAATTCAGCTTCAACTCATCCGATGTTTGACAGAGGACCGATACGTCGTCCACACGGGCGTGAGTCGTTGGTGGAGGTTCAAGTCGAACTCCATCGTCTCCGCCTCTCTCTCGCTCTAAACCTCTCGTTCATAATAGAAATCAGTCACTAAGCTTCCGAGGGAAGAACTCATTAAAGAGAGGAGCGACGAGCACACTTCCATCCGTCTCCCCGTCTACGACTTTAATGAGCTTTTTGTTGTTGTTGCTCGTGTGCTTCGCCAATCACGGCAATATTATTCATTCCGAGCGAAACCCCCCCCCCCCCCCACACACACACACTTCCCCCATCCCCCTAAAGGCCACGTTCCTCACAGCGCATCCTCTGATGTAAGAAGGGGGCGTGTCCTCTTCAACGTAGACGCGTCGTCGTCTTTCGGAAGCGAAACTTTGGCGCCTCTCGGTCAAGGTCGGTCATTTATAACCTCCGCCCGCCGCCGTGTGTGTGTGTGTGTGTGTGTGTGTGTACATTGGAGTGACACGGATCACATCACTCCTTGTTTTTGACATCAACTGCATTTTCTAGAAACGATTTTTTTTCTCCGAGGCCGAGGCTCGGCGGCTTTCGCTCAGGCCTTGAAACAATAAATCTTGTACCTGCTCAACATTTTTTTGGCCACCCACTTTAAAGCGGCGGACCACTAAATTAAAGAGTGTCAGCGCTCGCAGAGGGCATGGCTGACGTGACTTTGATTTTTGATTTTTTTTTCCCGAGGAGGTGGAAAATTCATCATTTCTTTGCTTCAGTACATAAAAAAAATGAAAAAAGGAAACATCAAAAGTACGTAGAGTATTTTGTCACTCACATTATAATTACATCCCACTATTATGAACACATATTGAATACAGCACAACACAGTAGAATACTATTATTTGTATATTTAATTAACATTCATTTACAATGTAGAGTGTGTTCTCTGTTCATGATGTCTTATTGTGTGTTGGTATTTTAAAGTCACAAACACACTAACACACAGGTGTCAAACACAAGGCCCGCGGGCCAAATCCGGCCTGACGCATAATTTTATGTGGCCCCTGACGGATTGAAAGACACGTGATCCCCTTTTCTTGAGGAAATTGAAGAAACATGTCCCGTGCTTTTATTTTGAAGGTTTCAAATTAAATGGATTTAAGTTGTAATAAGATACATTTTCTTATGTACAATATTTCTACACTCCAATATACAATAATCAAATGCAAAGAGAGTTATTTAACAGAAAGGTTGAGGAGTTAATAAAGTGTTTCCGGCCCTCCTGTTACCTTAGGGTCAATTTGACCCCATTCAATGTTTAACCCTCCTGTTACCTTTATATTTACTGACATATTTTACCCTCGGGGTCAATTTGACCCCAGCAATTAAAACCTCCAGAAAATTATTAGAATTAATATTGTTTCCCAAGTTTAAGTGTGAGGTACTTTATGTTTGTTTGTTGACTACCTCAATAGCCCTTTAAATATATAAAAAAGTTGATATTTCTTAAATGTTTGACACAGTGAAAAACAGCCTGGGGTCAAATTGACCCTAAAGAACACCGACATTAAACATTGAATGGGGTCAAATTGACCCTAAAGGTATCAGGAGGGTTAAGAAGGCGGCCATGATGCTGAAAATGAGTTTGACACCCCTGCACTAACCGATCAGCAGCTGTAGAGCAACTTCCACATTTCACTCTATAATATTTTTCAGAATAGTGGAAAGTAAAAACCAATAAATCAAGCCGAAAGGTGCAAGAACTCGGAGGACTTGGGGAAACTGTTAAATTGGGTCATACTTATCTGTTATCGCCGCTTTAAACACCTTCCACATTGCACGTACTCAAATAAAAAAAGAACCTCAGAGGTCACCGTCAACGGCGGCACATTAAAACTCCAACCCTTTCGTATTGTAAACTTTCAAAATAAAAGCCTTAGATCCCTAAGAAGTTCAACTCAAGGAAACAGCTTACAAAACGCGTACTTACGGGTGGTCTTCAACATCCATCGTCCAAACGGATGCAGAAGAGTTCCTTCAGTCTTGTGTTGTGCCCCTTTTAACCCTCCTGTTACCTTTACATGTACTGACATATTTTACCCTCGGGGTCAATTTAACCCCAGCAATTAAAACCTCCAGAAAATTATTAGAATTAATATTGTTTCCCAAGTTTAAGTGTGAGGTACTTTATGTTTGTTTGTTGACTACCTAAATAGCCCTTTAAATATATAAAAAAGTTGATATTTCTTATTTGTTTGACACAGTGAAAAACAGCCTGGGGTCAAATTGACCCCAAAGAACACCGACATTAAACATTGAATGGGGTCAAATTGACCCGAAAGGTAACAGGAGGGTTAAAGTGGAGGATGACTCATTCATTGCTTTTTTCCCCCCATTTCTTAAAAGCTCTATAGAGGTGATGGTTGCGTTTGCTATCATTACCCTCCATCATCACATGACACACAGTCACTGCACGATTTACAGGACCCGCGACGGCTGTTATTGAATAAATCACAATCCATGCCAGTCAGGAAATGGAGTAAAGTCACACAGTTAATTTAAAAAACAATCAGGCCATCACCTTTCTCTCTCTCTCTCTCTCCATCTCCCTCGCTCTCGCTCCACCGTGACGCCGCCTGGCCCCAAATGATCCTCGCCGTTGAGCCATGCGGACGTTAAAGTGAAATAGGAGGAAAGGTGAGGTATGCGTGAAATAAGTAAATGTATGAACATTTTTACGTTCCAGCGAACAAAGGAGACGGCGCCCGAGACGCGAGGCCCGGGGCGTCATTTACTCTGCGTCTGGCGAAGAAGAAAATAGAGTCTATTTCACACGCCGCTGGGCGGAGTGGGGCGGGGGAAAGAAGAAAAAAAAACCGGCACAGACCTCGACGCTTTACTCACTCTCGATTAAAGCCTCCACTTCGCACCGGGGCGCGAGCCGATGGACCCACGCACGATATCAGGGGAAGGCGGTGTGTGTGTGCAGTGTATTGATGATGGAATTCACTGTCAGTGTGTGTGTGTGTGTGTGTGTGTGAGGTCGATAACGGCGAGGGAGAACAGAGTGCGTGGAGCTGAGTGTGTGTGCATGTGCTGCGCGTGGGCTTTCACACACGGCGGCTTTTATTCCGCCGACTCGGTGAAACTTCTCAGAGGCGCGAATGAAGAAAAACTTCCGACGCGGCTAAAAAATGTGGCGCCGGAGAGAACTCGCGACGTCGTAGCCGAGATGTGTCACCGGTGTCGCGGCGAGCTTTTAAGTGTGTCGATGTGTCGGAGTCTCACGCCGACTCGGCAGCGCCGCACGAGTTATTACATGTAATAAATACACAGGAAACTTCGTTGAATGAATTAAACCCGGATGAAGCTTGGAGAGCTGTGGATACTATATTATATATATATATATATATATATATATATATATATATATTATGACAAGAGATAAAGCTTTACGCATCCCGATAGACAGCCTTCATCCTTATGCTATAAGCAGGGTTCATACGCATGTTGACCAATGGATTTCCATGACCTTTAAATGACCTTTCCATGACCTTTCCATGTCTTTAAACCACATTTCCATGAGTAAACATTTCGTGAAATCTCGGTGTATACGCAAGTATTTACCTTAAATGACACAAATGAATGAGAGACAATAGTTTGATTAAAAGTATAAATATGTATATAAATGTTTATTCTTTTATTCAAACAAATTTCCATGACTTTTTTCAAAAATGTTGGGATTTAATATTGAATCACCTTTTTTAAATTCCATGACTTTTCCAGGTTTTCCCATGACCGTTCGAACCCTTATACACTGTTGCCACGGCAACACGCCTTTGCGACGTCCCGATAACCGCGTGACAAAACGTTCACCGCCACATTTTCTCCACGCTTTATTTTGAAATTCCGCAGAGCACTCTTTTTTCATACTTTTCCCCTACGTCTCGTGTTTTTTTCCCGATTCCAAGGAAAATGTTCCGCGCCGGCGGACAATAAATTATCAGAGCGAATGTGAGGCGTCGACTAAATGAGAGGCATCTGATTTCCCGTCACGACTCCATTGTGAACGAACACTTCCTGTCAGCGTCGAGGAGACGCCTCGGTCGGCACCGCCGTCACGGATGAAGCGTTGCCGTATTGATTAAGTGTTGTAACAGACTATTGGGCCGGTAGCCCCCCCCCCCCCCCCGCTGGGCCTGCCAGTCAGCATCGCTCCCTCAGTCTGAGGAGCGGATCATCCACGGGGGAGACGGGAAGGAGAGAAGCTGTTTCTCCCTTTTTGTTGCTAAAGTATGATTTAAAATGAAACCCGGAACCGAGGGACAATGGTTTGCAAACTACACACACACGCGCGCACACACACACACAGGCACACACGCGCGCACACACACACAGGCACACACGCGCACACACACACACAGGCACACATATATAACTAGAACGGGCACTTGGTAGAGCGCATACCTTCGCATATCACAAGATTGGGCATTGAATTATGAACATGTTGGCATTAGTTGCATGCCAATTGGATAGAAATTGACCGTGCTATGGTAAAAAGAAGATGTTGACCTTTTCATGACCTTGACCTTTGACCCGATCGATCCCAAAATCTAATCAAATGGTCCCCGGATAATAACCAATCATCCCACCAAATTTCATGCGATTCGGTTTACAACTGTTTTTGTTACGCGAGTAACACGCATACAAATAAATAAATAAATAAATACACGACGATCAAAACATTACCTTCCGCATTTTCAATGCGAAGGTAATAAAAGGAACATGCAGACGCGTAAAGACTCACGGCGCTCTCTGACGGCGTCCTCGCTTTTCTCCGCTTGACTTTCATGATTTTCCATCAGTACCGGGTCAGCTCCCCGACTGACCTGTTCACCTGGTAATCAGGAGACCAATCGACCTCCGGTCATTCTCACGCCGGCGCCACGCGCGTGATCATCAGAACGCACACGACGAATCCCTCGTCAGACGCGCACGGCCCGGCCCGTTATTGCAGAAAGGGAACGTTAATTTCTTCTTTTTCGAGATTGAGATTCAGTGACTTTTTCAGTTGGCGACGATTCAGCTCCGCGCGACACCGTATCAACACCGTATCAACACCGTATCAACACCGTATCAACACCGTATCAACACGCAGCAGATGCTGTTCTACACCCGCCGCTCCACGGAGACGGTGTCGACGGTGTTAGGTTGTAGTAGTTTATTTTGATAACATCTGCAGAGGTCTTATGTTTTAAATTAATACATATAGAAAGATATTATGATAGAAAATATGAGGGAGAATATTGATATTGTTATTAATGTATTATGAAGCATAGGGGTAATGTTTACTCTATGCAAATGTAAATGGCAAGAATTAATGTATGTTGCATGAGAGTGACTGTATGTTAGTATTATAGATGGACGAGGCCGGTTGAATTCCGTCAAGTGACTTACAATAACAAGGGACTTTTATTGTGAAAGTGACTTTAATGCGGACAATAACAAGACGGGACTCTTATTGTGAAAATACTTGTTTAGCGAAGTGACGTTTTGATCGGGCCGGGGACATTGAGTATAAAATTCCGTGGATTAGAGAAATCGGGTCTCTTCCATAGGTATTCTCGACGCCGGAAGGAAGGCGGAGGAGCCGATGAAGATCACGATCGTGAAGCCTTGAATGTTTGTTTTACACTTCCTGCCATTAAATGTTGATAACTTAATTCACGCGCGTCCGGAAGCCTGTTTTCCATCATTTGCGAAGTGCCCAGTTTCAGAACTACTTAACAACGGCAACAAAGAAATATGGAATGAAAAAAAGAGCAACATTTAAACCGCGGCTGGTCTTTTACCGCCGTGTCTCGGCGTGTTCTCCGTACACCCGGCGGCTTAGAGGGCGAGAAAATGTAAAAGGTGCCATATTCGCCATAGGGAATCGATGGTTTTGCTAGCGCCGCGTTTTTGAAAGTCGCGTCAGCCGTGATCGAGCCCTAAAGCGTTCCTCTACATCACGGGTGTCAAACACAAGGCCCGCGGGCCGAATGCCGCCCACCACGTCATTTTAAGCGGCCCCTGACGGCTTGAAAGACACATGATCACCTGCTTTTATTTTGAAGGTTACAAATTACATGGATTTGTGTTATAATATTAGAGAAATGTTCTTGTGTACAATATTTCTACTCTCGAATAAACGATAATCGAATGCAAAGAGAGTTATTTAACAATATGTTCGGGAGTAGTTTATACACCGCTTCAGTTGCACCGGCCCTTTAAGAGGCGGCCGTGATGCTGATGTGGCCCCACGGTGAAAATGAGTTTGACATCCTCTTTCTGATCTGCGTTAGCCACTTCCTATTTACTCTCCAGCTCCCTGTGATAAAAAAGAAAAACATCTAACCAATCCCTCAAGAGCCTGGAAAGAAAACTACTTCCTGTGGATGAATCAAGCCAGTAAGTGTGTCCGAGGGTTATTCATGAGTTTACCAGACTCCACGAAGCGTGCGCCTACAGTACTGACGGCGTACTGCGGCGGCGGCGTAAAAACAGGAGCTACGGTTTCCATCTCCGTGTGATAACTCTGCTTCGCCGTCCTCTCCTCCTCTTCCCGCCTCATCCATTATACATGGAGCGAGCGAAAAAGGCGGGGGACGCAGATGTGAAATTCACGGCCGGTGATTCAAAGGGAAATAGGTGCACGCGGTCTTCCCCTTCTCTCCCCGTCTCTTTTCCACGATGCGAATATCATTTCCTCTCCATTACGGGGAAGCGGGGCACCCTGCGCCGCATAATGCGTCCTTTGCAAGCGCGATGGTAAACAAGTGTGCGGCAAAGCGAGCCGGGCGGAGGGCGAGTCGGGTGGTGTGTTTTGTTTTTTTTACGACGTTCTATTAGTTCCTTTGCGGAGAGGGAAGTGAGTTCACACCCGGAGGATGTTCACAGGGAGAGGACGTGGTCACCGAGACGCTACTAAGTGACGTTGAGATCATCATCTTGGCTCTTTGAAGCAGAAATAAAGTCATTTTGAGTTAACGAAAAAGGGGTTCCAGCGAACCTTCATGAACTTTGATTAAACTTGTAAGACGAAAACAACGACAACTCACAAGATCGTAGAATCTTAAGTGTGACCCGTCAATCACAAAGTAGCTGCGCCTTCAATCATACCCTGCTTTATGGTCTATTTTACTCTGAATGTGAATTGGGGTGTGATTGGTTAGCAGATCCGTCTTTAAGTCAGAGGGTTGGTGGTTCAACCCCCGCCCTCGTCGATGCATCCTTGAGCAAGACACTTAAACCCCGAATTGCTCCCCATGTCTTTAAGTACCTTAACCCTCCTGTTACCTTAGGGTCAATTTGACCCCATTCAATGTTTAACCCTCCTGTTACCTTTAAATTTACTAACATATTTTACCCTCGGGGTCAATTTGACCCCAGCAATTAAAACCTCCAGAAAATTATTAGAATTAATATTGTTTTCCAAGTTTAAGTGTGAGGTACTTTATGTTTGTTTGTTGACTACCTAAATAGCCCTTTAAATATATTTTAAAAAGTTGATATTTCTTATATGTTTGACAGAGTGAAAAACAGCCTGGGGTCAAATTGACCCCAAAGAACACCGACATTAAACATTGAATGGGGTCAAATTGACCCGAAAGGTAACAGGAGGGTTCAAAAGCGACATATGGATTATTATTATTATTTACGAAGTGAACACTATGTATTGAAGAAGACTTGAAACTACAGAGTTGGACCATGAACTCATATTTACAATATTTACTGAGAAGATAAAGAGAGAGGTAGAGTCATTTCCTCATAGACGTCCGTATACTTCCGTCACTGCATTGTGTATATATTCTGTATATTTAGTATTTTAGTATTAGTATTTAGTATTGTGTTTTATTTGTATCTTTTATTTTTTATTAATGCTCTAATGTGCTGTGATCCTGAAATGTCCCCACTGTGGGACTAATAAAGGAATATCTAATCTTATCTTATAATCAGATTTCTTTTCCCAACCTGCGGAGTGCTAGCTATTATAAATAATCCAGGTTTGAGGCCCGTCTGCATCGGCTTCACCTCTCAGAACTGGACTTTACGGACTGTGAAAAGATGAATGTTCTCACACTCGCGATGACCTCAGGACTTCATTCACCAGGAAGTCAGGCAGAACCAACCATTTCATGTTTAATGCGACATGCAGGTGAGCGGAGGGCCCGAAGCATGTAATGCGAGCCCGACACTGGGCCATTCCAGGCTCTGGAAAGCACCTTTTTAAACATTTATGCTCCCGTACAGTACATCCCCTATTTGGGGGAAATATATACCGACGTGATAGCGAAAGAAGTCCGAGCGCCGTGTGGACGGGAGCCGCTGGAGCAGGAACCGGGTGAAGTGTCTCGCCACTGACCGGCTGCACACTGACAGCGACCCTCCAGCGACGCAGGGCCTTACCTTGCTCCGCCATCGCCGCTGGAATCTTTCATTCTTTTTGTATTTTTTTTGGAGATTAATGACCACAGTCATAAAATACATTATTCTTCTCACTATTATAATTGTTTTTTAAAGTTCCACACTCGGTTGCAGCAACTGATCCAATCAGCAATTGCCGTACTCATGGATGAACTTTCATCTCTCTATATCACACATTACTTCCATAACTGTGCTTCCTCGAGGGTCTGATAGGGTCCATTGGACCTGGCTGGGTCTGATGCCATGGCCCTGCTGATGCCCCGCCCACTCCTCCTCTCTACCTCCATCTGCCTGATGGATCACGGAGGTCTGGATCGTGGTCCATGCCGACTATCTCTTTTCTCTTCCTACCTTAAAGACCGCACCTACCGGGTAACTTGGAGAGGATCTGTGTCTGATCCTTGTCCTCTCACTACTGGGGTTCCCTCCTCTTCTCTCTGTACACAAATTCTCTCGGGCTCTGTCATCTCGCATGGCTTCCTTCCCCATAGCTATGCTGATGACACCCAACTGATCTTCTCGTTTCCACGTCCGAAACACGGGTGGCAGCACGATCTCTGCCTGTCTGACTGACATCTCTCAGTGGATGTCTGCTCACCACCTGAAGATCAACCCTGACAAGACTGAGCTACTATTCCTTCCAGGGAAAGGCTCCCACCCACGACCTGACTATCACCTTCAACAGCTCTGTGTTGGCCCTACCGGACTGCAGGAACCGAACTCGACACTGACCGATCAACTCTCACTCTCCCAGCCAACGCTCGGCGCGTTCCTGCCCCTACCCGACTGCCAGGAACCCCGGGGGTGACACACAGTCAAACTCTCCTCACAACGCCAACATCGCTGCGACGCTGTAGGTACATGCTGCACAACATCAGGAGAATACGCCTCTTTCTACTCAGAAAGGCGCGGCAGGTTCTGATCCCAGGCTCTTCATTTACTGCCTCGACTACTGCACTCCTCCTGGCTGGTCTACCTGCTAAGGCCATCCGACCTCTGCAGCTCATCCAGAATGCAGCAGCTCGACTGGTCTTCAGCCTCCCGAAACAAAACACTGGTCCTGGCGCCTGCTCTCATGGCGGGATCGGCCCGCCTACATCCGGGATATGGTCACACCGTACCCCGCGCGCGGCTCTCTCGGCTCGGCAACAGCCAATCGGCCACCCTCCTGCACCTCGAGCTAATCACTCAATCCAGACTGTTTGCGGTCTTGGCTCCTCAGTGGTGGAACGCGCTTCCCACTGACATCAGGACAGCAGAAAGTCTCTACATCTTCCGTCGGAGACTGAAAACACACCTTTTCCGACTATATCTGGATTAAAACACAGATTAGGATTTCAGTGGCACTTAGATAGCACTTACTTATGGTACTTTTGTAGTTCGACTATGTTGAGGAAATGTTACTTCCTGTATTCTTGTTGTTCTTAGTTTGTACTCTAGGTTGAAATGCACTTATTGTAAGTCGCTTTGGATAAAAGCGTCTGCTAAATGACATGTAATGTAATGTAATGTAATCAACTATTCATACACTGTCATACTCATTAAATGTGTTATAACTCTGTAATGATTCCTTCGGGTCACATGACATCTATTCTTCTGTCCATCCTGTAGAGGGATCCTCCTCTGTTGCTCTCCTGAAGGTTTCTTCTCTCTTTTCCCCTTGAAAGTTTTTTTGTTGTATTTCTTGGGAGTTTTTCCTGATCCGATGTGAGAGGTCAAAGGTCAGGGATGTCGAATGTGTACAGATTGTAAAGCCCGCAGTGGCAAATTCGTAATTTGTGATAATGGGCTGTACAAAATAAACTGAATTAAATTAAATTGTCTAATAACTTGGACGCCAGTCAACCGAGAACGCTTCGCAACGGTGTAATAACTCTTTATGAGAGCACGGAAAAGCTTCACGTCCGCTTCGAACAGCAGATCAGCGAGGATAGGAGTTAAGAGTCCGCCTTCTCTCCGTCCCGCCTCGCGCGAAGACCGAGAATGTAAAGAATCGCTCGCGCTAACTTTTGCGTGGCCTCATCCGCCGATGTTGCGGGGAGTAATTTATTCCATCTGTCGGCTATCGAAAGTGGTTTACATATTTGATACGCGGGCTTCGACGAGCCCCGGCTCCACATGGCTGCATTTAATTAGGAGGGGTGCTGGAGAGGATGTGGGGGTGGTGCTTATGTTAACTGATTTCCCTCTTTAATCAGTGCTAATCTCCAGTCATTTTCACAGCACAATGCCGGCTCATTCATGAAGTCGAATTAATAAGTGAGGAATATAGTGACGGCTGGCTAGAGCCCGGCGCCACACGATGCTGAAGTCCTATCTTTTCCCAATTATTTTATCTGCATCTCTAGGGGAGGGGGAGGGGAAGGGTTGACAAGACGTAGGGAGAAATATAGTGTGTGTGTGTGTGTGTGTTTGACAGAGAGACACATCGAGAGTGTGTCCATGAAAGGCGACGAGAGAGAATTCATCGCTTTCCCTCGTATTGGATATTGCATCGTGGGAGTATAATTATACGCAGAGTCCTGTCTTGTCTCTGTCCTGGAGAGATGCCATTAGCAACGATGTTGATATGGCAATGATGCAAGCAGAACGGCAGTACATGTGTACCAGATAGAGATGGAGGCAGAAAGAGACAGAGAAGTATCTGTTGAAAGGCTCTTTTTTTAAAAGCATAAGTCAAGACTGAGGGCGAGCGATGATCTGAAAGCTCTCCCTATCCCTCGGGTCCTGGTATGAATTGAATTGAAGAGAGGAAGGAGATGAAATGAAGTGGAGACGTGAAAAGGCTGCAATCGGTCGAGGGTAGGTCGACGTCTCCGGCCACGTCTGGCTAGCTACACTCCGAAGTTTGTGCGAGGGACTCACAAAAAAAAAAGTATTTTTCTTATTTTGTTTTTACCTCCGTGGGTGTTAAAGAAGAACAAGGTTCCCGTGGCATTGAGATGTAGCGAAATGAAATGAATACAGCTTTTTGGCACCGGAGATTTAACCCTTGTGTTGCCTTCGGGTCAATTTGACCCGATTCAATGTTTCACCCTCCTGTCGCCTTCGGGTCAATATGACCCGATTCAATGTTTAACCCTCCTGTTACCTTTATATTTACTAACATATTTTACCCTTGAGGTCAATATGACCCCAGCTATTAAAATCTCCAGAAAATTATTAGAATTAATATTGTTTTCCAAGTTTAAGTGTGAGGTACTTTATGTTTGTTTGTTGACTCCCGAAAGAACACCGACATTAAACATTGAATCGGGTCAAATTGACCCGAAGGCGACAGGAGGGTTAAATATTGAATCGGGTCAAAATGACCCGAAGGCAACACAAGGGTTAAGGGAACCGACAAAGACCGTGGCGGAAGGAAATGCGAACCGGAGACAGAGAGCCTCTCAACTGAAGCCATATATACAGATTTGGATGTGGGAGGGAGAGAGAGAGAAAAAATGGCAGTGGAAGTGTATGTAAATGTGTGTGTCAAAGAGGGGGAGAAGAGGTGGCCATCTGCAGGATTATCACAGGGTGCCATGCCAGGTGGAACGAGGCAGACGGCCGAGGACATTGGGTGGCACATCTTAGCTAACGGTAGTGTGCAACTGCGTATCTACATTTTGCGTACATTCATTCATGTTCATGTCAATTTTTTTATGTATAATGTTGGAACACAAAGAAGTCTATCAGAGGTATTTTATCTACGACAAAAAGGAGCTTAATGGACTGGTGTTAAAGTTCTACGCTGATGACCAAGTCTTATATTTTAGGGTCAATCCGCGGACATTGGGTGGCACATCTTAGCTAACGGATGTGTGCAACTGCGTATCTACATTTTGAGCACACTCAATCATGTTAATGTCTATTTTTTTATGTATAATGTTGGAACACAAAGAAGTCTATCAGAGGTATTTTATCTACGACAAAAAGGAGCTTAATGGACTCGTGTTAAAGTTCTACGCTGATGACAAAGTCCTATATTTTAGGGTAAATCTGCGGACATTGGGTGGCACATCTTAGCTAACGGTGGTGTGCAACTGCGTATCTACGCTTTTGAGCACACTCACGTTAATGTCTATTTTTGTATGTCTTATGTTGGAACACAAAGAAGTCTAATAAAGGTCTTTTCTCTACGACAAAAATAATCTATTTTGGGTGCATTGCGTATAGCACCTAATGGACTTGTGTTAAAGTTCTACGCTGATGACCAAGTCCTATATTTTAAGGATCAATCCGCGGACATTGGGTGGCACATCTTAGGTAACAGTGGTGTGCAACTGCATATCTACATTTTGCATACACTCATTCATGTTAATGTCTATTTTTTTAATGTCTTATGTTGGAACACAAAGTAGTCTATCAAAGGTTTTTTATCTACGACAAAACATATCTATTTTAGCACTTAATGGACTCGTGTTAAAGTTCTACGCTGATGACCAAGTCCTATATTTTAAGGGTCAATCCAGCCTTATTCCAACAAATCATCATTTAAATAACTAGACAGCACCACTGGCTTCATCTTAATTATGAAGCTGTACTAAACAGATAACAATAAATCCTGAGCGTGGGGAGTCTGCTATCAGATATGCAGAACACGCATCATGGACTCATTTAGAGTTGATTTTTAAGCTGTACCGACTGGCGTCTTGGGGAACTTTTAAAAACTCATTAAAAAAACATGAATCTTGTTTGTAAATGTCTTTTTTTCCATTGATAGTTTGCTCACACTTGTATTGCCCTCCCATGCACGTTGATGCAGTTGTATTTGTGATTTATCTCTTTGTGTTATTTATGTCTATTTATGTTGTGTGTGTGTGTGTGGTTTTTAAACGGTAAACCCAGCACACTTGTTAAAAAGAGCTATTGCTCCTCAGTGTGTCATTCCAAGGATAGATAAAGGTATACGCTAATCCATCATTCATTCACGGTTTCTCCTTTCAATTATCAAAAATACATGTTTTGCTAAGCATGTTCCACAAAAAACTGTTTGTCACTTTAAAATATAGTTTTCTCACATCTTTTTGTTACCAAGGTACATATATTCTACATTTACGACTAACAAATCATAAAAAGACTTATTCACTGTAGCTTGATTATTTAAAAATGCGACATTATGTTCTAAAAAGTACTTTAAATTCTAGTCAGAGCTTCAGGATTGAATTATAAAGTCCATGTGGGAACTGGCCAGCTGCACATAATTCAGTGTTATTATCATTTTAGTGGGCAAATCCCTGTCCATTATCTAATTAATAAACCCAAGTGATCTAATAAAAGCAATATCTCACCATGGGAATGTTGGATTAACTGCTCGTCCATGGGGACCCAAGTCTCAACCTCCACTGGGCAGTCGTAATATGGTGCAACTCATGGTGCTAGACATGGTATGGTTTAGGTGTGTGTAATACAAGGCTGACAATATATTACCATTCATAATTTAAATAATACTTTTAATAATTTAAGGGATAAGAGACCTCAGCAGCACACCATCAGGAGATCAGACTGGAGCCGAAACCACTCAGAAGAAGGACCGCTATCTTCTAACAGTTGTACATGGACAGAATGCGGAAAAAAATTATAGTTTTAATATGTCTTTTTTTAGGATGTATATGCAAATGTCATTATTGGTAAATACTGAGATCCCTCGTGTGACGTGAGCGTCAGTATCAGCAGCATCAGGACCGGAGAGGACTCCTTCGCGGGAAGAAGAGCAAAGTAAACGGTACAGGAGATATATTTTCTCTTCTCGTTTTCACTTTCCTTTTCTAAGACGGTACGTGCGTTATGGGTTTTATCTCGACATGCCTGCCCTTCTCCAAACAGGCTGCTGTGACGGCCCCTCCGACGGTTCAGTGTCGCGCGATCTGTCACGGTAGGGAAAGTGTCTCGTGGCGTTTTCGCTGGATTGATTACGACAGCGACTGAAAATGCCATCACGACCAATTGAAATGAATGGTTAAGTATATGAAAAAAAATAAGACCACCTGAAAATATCGCTGTGGGAACTCCTACGAGGCGATGCTCAGCGTTTTCTTTCATACTGAACCAGTTCTTTTGGCCAAATGTATAAAGGCAGGACGGAGCCTTTGTGGAGGGGAGAGAGTCTCTCCAAGAGGCCATTCTTTGAATTGTACCAATGAATAAGCATGAAATGCAATATCCACACACTGCAGCTGTCTCGGAGTGTGTGTGTGTGCGTGTGTGTGTTTTTACGAAGGTCAGTTATGCCCTCTCCCATGCTCTCACCAAAATACCATGACACCGGTACAGAGACGCTCCTCACTGCCAAGACTGTGTCCATGTTGGGGCCTTAATCCCCTCTACCTGTGACTTTTTACAAACAGGATTAGTCCCAGTTCCTCCCGCTAAACTCGCCCTGAAATACCGGTAAATCCGGGGCTGCCGGCTGATCCGGGGGGCCGTGGCCCTAACCCTCTGTTTCATGTCCTGAATACACTGCTTTTCTTATCTAAATGAACAGGCTCTGCGGCGAACGTGAAGCACTTTCCCCGCGTTTCACGTTTGCACGCTCTCCAGCATGCCCCTTCACCACGGACAACAGAAACACATTGACACACTCACACGGCGTCTTTAATGCGGCGATGGCGGCGCATACGGCATACATCAAAGTGACTTTTTGAACATCAATAACGTGGGTTAATGTGGGAGAGAGAGGGGGGGGCGGGGGTGCGAGTGGAGGGAAACCGGTGATGATTTACTCATCGGGGCTGAACGAGCTATATATCTAAACACGTGAAGTAGCAGATTCTCAATTCATGAGCAGGGTGGTTAGATATATACATGAAACCAGGTAACTTCCCGGGAGTAGAGAGCGAAGGGGTTTGCGTTGCAACGTCGGTGTGAAATTAATGTGACTGGTATTTTGTTTTTTTCTCACGCAAACCCATCCATCCATCCATCCATTTTCATCCGCTTATTCCGGGGTCGGGTCGCGGGGGCAGCAGACCCAGCAGGTTGACCCAGACTTCCCTCTCTCGCCCGCAACATTTTCCAGCTCATTTTGGGGCATCCCGAGGCGTTCCCAGGCCACGCAAACCGTACCACAAAAGTAAGGTCCAAACAATCACTCAGCATAGCTATTTCTACACAAGGTAAGTATTCATGAAAGACACAAAAGGTTGGATAGACGTTGCCACGATAGTCTTGAATAATACTGAAATGGAAAAAACATGTTCCACTGAAAAGGTTATAAAACCGCCCATCACAAAACTGTGATGCGAGCATATGTAATAGTGGCTGTGCCGTGGTTTCAGACAGATGTTGGCATATGTAATAGTGGCTTTGCCGTGGTTTCAGACAGATGTTGGCATATGTAATAGTGGCTGTGCCGTGGTTTCAGACAGATGTTGGCGTGACGATGACAATGCAAATATTCAGAAGGTTAGCAAGAGCCATGTTCCCCCTTCTTGCATTAGCGTGGTAGCGTGCTAACATTTGCTAATTAGCCATTTGACATTTGGAACAAATCAAAGCGTTGGGTAAAATAAATAAAAATGTAAATCAGCTAAAGGGATCGTTGAAATGACGAGAAGTAATTCTGAGGGGGACATACATGTTGGTAAGCCTCCGAATATTTATGGCTACGGCATTTCCATTTCCAGGAAATACCCGCGTGGACCAACAATAGAGACCGGCATTTCCCATCTCCAGAGCCAAGCCACCATCATGGCTCACAACCCTCAGTTATCAGAACTACTTACTGTTGGTTTCTCAAGCCTTTTTATACGGGGCAATATATCATTTTTATGGCTTTATATAATTTTAAGTAAAACCCTCCAGGCAAAGCTTCCTGTGGAATATCGTTATATAACTTGCTGGCAGTCCTCTAAAGTGGCATTTATAACCTGCCAGCTAGTGCCACACACACACACTTCTTGCTCAAAGGAATAGATTTAAGTTTTTGGGGATATTTGATTTCTTGCCAAGAGTAAGAAGAGGCGATCAATACCACTCTCATAGTAAGACGAAGGTTATCTCAGTTTATAAAACAGGAAACATGAGGAACCATCCGGTCTTCATCACAGTAATGAGTGTGTGTGTGTTACTGGAGCTCAGAGCCCAGCACACAATCACCGCAGTAAATTAAGTTAGTTTACTTATTTAATTACATATACCATGATTAAAAGGTGAGGCTCCGATTCAATCAATCCGGCTAGATTGATTAAATGAGAGCGTATCTGTTGCGTTCGACCTGCGTGACACGGAGGTTTGAATAGAAACGGGCTAATGCCTCCTGGGTAGACACTGGCTTTAGTTCCAACGGGAATTATCCCTCTCATCATCGAACTGTCACTACATAAGGGAATTAGCGTTATTCTCAAAAAATGATGAAATATTTGTTTAACTTTGACCGCGAAAAGGTCAAATTACTAATGGTGGACTTTCATGATAGCACAAAAATCCAATTATTTTTATATCGCCTTTGATACAAAAGACAATGTTTGAAGCCGTGTCTTTAACAGAGCTGTAGGCATGCGGGATAATGGTGGCACTAATTTGTGTTAAAGGTTAAAATATTCTTCTATAAGCACAGGCGGAGGGCTCCGTGGCCCCTCTATCTTGAGGCGCAGTGGCTCCCACGCTGCTCACTGAAGAAGGTGTAGGACGGCCGCCAGCAGTGCGTTCTGCGTGTATTCGTGTGGTTAAATCCTGATTAGGGTTGGGTACCGAAAACCGGGGCCAATATGATGATGACAAGAGCAGCCTGAACTCAGATTAGTACCGTAACGTTGATCGCATGTCTTCGGTCATAAGAGTAGGCCAACAAATAATAAATTAGCCATTATAACCATGTTTAAGTTAGCTCGTAGCTAGCGCTAGCTCGTTACGCTAGCTCGTTACGCTAGTTCATTACGCGAGTTCGTTACGCTAGCTCGTAGCTTGCGCTAGCTAAGAGCTAGGAGCGCAACAGTCCGATAGTCGTTTTTTGTCAGTGACGCCATGACAACGGCTTTTACAGGGAATTTGACCAAAGAGGTTTTTAATGTCGTCTTTGTCAATCGTCGTTTTGTGTTTATTTATTTTTTTAAGTATCTGTTTAGGCACGGTTTACGCACCGGTATCGTTTTAAAAGTACCGGTATTGGGAAAAACCCAAACGATACCCATCCCATGTCCTGATTGGCCACCAACGTACATTTATTCAAAGGTGTGCTCGTCGTTGGAGTCCCGGTCGACTCTAAGTGGCTCTTCAACACGGCAGCGTTCGCTGAAATGCGCCTAATTTGCTTCGTTGTATTCATGGTATTCTGTCCATTGATTTTCATTTTGCCACCTGTGCATCCTTCATTATTATCCCCCTCCCCCTCCCTTGTATTCTAACCCGTTTCATTTGGAAACGCCGACTCGCTCCGGCCCTTCTGTAGTTCTGTCACGGAGCAATAAAAGAACAACAATGCAACCGGCCGATAGCCTTCGAGAGGTCGCGGCGAAGCATACACGTCCATTTACGAGAAGTGACACCGCCTCTAACTCGACCCGACATATACCACGTGGGCCGCGGTGAGAGATGGCTTCTAATCTCTCCCCCCCCCCAAAAAAAAAGTCTTCCTCCCACTCCTGGCTTGGGGAGAGATAAACACTTTGAGGAATCCTTTCGTCACATCTGAGAGTTAGTGGAGGGGGACTCTTCGGATGGATGCGGCGTGACACTTCAAGCTTGTCGCTGTCCACTGGGTTTATTAGGTCTCGCCCTCAGTGAAGGGAGATTCCAGAGAGGGAGTGCATCTGAAGTCACAGTGTGTGACACATCGAGCTGCACACCCTTCATTGGGCTTCTCTAAGAAACTGCCCCCTGGTCTAAAGGAGACATCAGCAATATGAAGTGGATATATGCGCCTGTGAGTGTGTGTGTGTGGGGGGGGGGGGGGGGAGGGGCTACTGTGTGTGTGCATCAGGGATGACAGCTGGCCACTCTGATTGCGGTGCCTTCAAGAGCTAAAATTGCTCCGTGATTCACAGGCTGTGACAGCAATCTCTATTTCAATTACTTTTCTTTTTTCTTCTTCTTGCAGCGTATGAATATTCAATGAGATGGAGGAGTGTGCATTGAGTATGCAAATACATGCTCGCAGTCAGTCTGTAAGCTATATGTTTCAGTTCAATGATGCAGAATTTGATTCGCATCCGGGGGGAGGGGGGGGTCCTCACACACTAAATGGTCTCGGAGGGAAAGCTTCCATTGGGGGGGGGGGAAACAAACAAACAAACAAAAAAGTGTGTGATGAAGAAGCTTTCTTACCTGTAGGAAGGAATGCGTGTGTGTGTGTGTGTGTGTGTGTGGCACACGGACCAATCGGGGAGGAAGATGGATGCACACACGTCCCCACGAGACCATGGAAGGAAAAAAAGAGAGAAAGAAACTTTTCTTAGCCACAGTTATGTAATATGTGAGAGCATCCCGGATCGGTGTTGAACCCGACGGCCGAGGACGGAAACACATTGAATGATAACACATTATTGCATCGCTTGTTCAATAACTCTCGCTGTGAATTTATTTCCGTTTGGCTTCCCATTCAGAATCGGCCATTCTTCTCCGAAAAACCCGAGAAAAACCTCAACAAAGACGTCGCGTGTCGTATTCCTTCGCGGCGGCATGTGGCCGGATAATGAAAATTCTTGTCTGGCATTTTCAGTTTGCCTCAACAGGGCTCCAGACTAACTTTTTTAACTAGGAGCACAGTCGCTCCTAACTTAAAATGTTAGGGGCGCAAGCAGAAAATTTAGGGGCGCACTTTTTCCTGGGTCAAAATGGGTCTTGGGTGGTTCCAAAAAAAAAATTTGCGCGCTATGCGCGCACCTTCTATTCATGCAGTCGAGCTATTGAGTGCGTGATCAGCAGCTGGCCGCTCTGCCGTGATACGCGCACACAGGTGAGCACACCTCCTTGAAACATACTATTGAGAACATATTCGCTGACATGAACCTGATGAACACAGTTGTTTTTGGTTTTTTCAACGCAGACTTTTTTTTGCCTTAGGCGCTCGGGATTTGTCATAGGCGCTCGGGAAAACGGCTTAGCGCGCCCAAATTTTCTCTGCAGGAAAAACCCTGACACACTATAAATCGACTTGCAAAGTTTTCCCATCATTTTACTGTATTACTGATAAATAATTTGACAATATACAATCTTATGCCTGTTTGCCTTCATGAACTGCAAAACATTCACAACAGAGAACTCTTCAGAAGTTACTGTATTGAGTTTAAACATATTTGAAGAGAAAACATACCTTGAGCATGTGCATGTTGCACTTGATGTGGCCAATCAAAACATTTGTTGGTTTCTAGAGATGCACCGATCAGGTTTTGGTGCCGATCACCGATCACTGAAATCAGTATCTGCCGATCACCGATAATACCGATCACCGATCACTGAAATCAGTATCTGCCGATCCGATAATACCAATCACCGATCACGGTGTTGATTGAAACATTCTATTTATTGTGTAGCATTATTGCCTAGGACTATGAGGAAATACATATATAAAGCAACTCAAACATTAAAGAAATTACCGATTTCTTTAAACATTTAGAACTTTACTTTGAAAAATTTCCTAATTGATACATTAAAATTGTTTGATTGCTATTGTAGGATTTCAGATATGTATGGAACACATCTGCATCATTCATTTCCTGGAACTCTTGGGAAATCTATATACAGGACTTTTCTTAACATACAAAAGACTGACTAATTTTATAAACTCTTCCTTGGTACAGTAAACATTTTTAATGTTAGCATAATTTAAGCTAAATCTCAGAAACTATCTATAAAGATACAACATCAGTTCATTGTTTACTTTTATATGTTAGTGTATGATTTGTCGACATCTTATTTTGATAAACGGATGTTGTTTCACGTGGTTCTTTCCGCTAACTTTGCAAAACCGGATGTTGTCACTTAAATCCTTCCGCTAACGTTATCAAAACCCTCACGCTCCAGATCGAATGCGTTTACCGTGAACATCAGTCTATAAGGGCTCAGACATGTGAGAGTCGGCTGAGTTGACCCAGAGATTCAACTCGGGGGACGGGACGCCGCTCGGTGGTGAGGATCCCCTCGTGGACCTCTCACTCTGCGGCCCTCCGCTGCGGTGCGCCTCTTTTCACACATTAGCCCCCCCCCCTCTCACACACAGGCCAGCCTTCTTCTTCTTCGGTTTTCGTCTCCTTTCTTCTTCTTCTGGAGTTAATGTCGGTTAGCAAACCAGTCATTCAGGCATTACCGCTAACTATAGTGGGCTGAAGTGTAGAACAAGTTTGTAAACAACAAAAATATTTAATAACAAAAAAAAGAAATCTGCTAATTTACTGGTCGCGCATGCGCGAGTTGATGAAAAATTTACTCGCACTGTGTCTAATTTTAGGCGCAAAATGCGACCATTTGGTCGCAGTCTGGAGCCCTGCTCAAAGAGACCTCATTATCATCGTCGCCGCTGTCGCCGCAGCAGAAGCGGCGGCATCGGCACCGCGGACGCCGTCGTCGATATCAATACCAGTTTCCCCCCAGAACTGCAATCACCATCAATCTCGAATTTCGAGCATAAAGAGAGAGAATGAAGAGAATAGCTCTTTTTATCAGCAGCCGAGTGGAGACGCATTTTTAGATTAAGCTGAGAAAGAGCTTCATGGTGGTTGATGAGTTGGACCCAGGAAGTAGAAAATGCTTCCTCAACGCAAGTCAGCGAAGGTTATGTCTGTACACGACTGTTTGTGTGGGTAAGACCGCAAAGCGTGGGCAGAGTGGCAGACCGTCATGATGCGTTCAAATAAAAGCGTTGAGAATTTTTCACGCGAGTAGATCCCATGCTAAGTCACTGAACACAGACGCGAATGGTTTGTTTTGATTTTTTGCCGGGCGGCGTGAATGACGAGACTTGCGTGAATAATGGAAATTGAGCAAAGTAAAAAAGCCGGCTTAAATTATAGTAATTAACGCTTTTGGTGTGAACGAAGCAGAACAATAATCAATAAGTATTGAAGTCACTGTCCAGCACGGACGGTTGGGATTCATGGGATTTGTTGCCGGGGCGGTGCGAATTATGCGAATTGACGAAATTGGCGAGAATTGCGCGAAGCGAAAAATTCGACGTAAATTTAAATATTTTAATTTTTCAATGCTTTTGATGTGAACGCAGAATAACAATAATCTCATAAGTATTGAAGTCAATGTACAGACCCGAATGGTTGCGATTGATGGTATATTTTGCCGGGCGGCACGAATGACGAGATTGAATGAAGCGAAAAATTCGCCTCAAGTCCAAATATTTTAATTTCTCAACGCTTTTGATGTGAACGCAGCATAACAATAATCACTAAGTATTGAAGTCAATGTACAGACCCGAATGGTTGCGATTGATGGGATTTTTTGCCGGGCGGCGCGAATGACGAGAATAGCGCGACGAGAATGACGCAAATTTAGCGAAGCGAAAATTCGCCTCTAATTGAAATATTCTAATTTCTCAACGCTTTTGATGTGAACGCAGCAGAACAAGAATCACTCAGTATTGAAGTCACTGTACAGACCCGAATGGTTGCGATTGATGGGATTTTTTGCCGGGCGGCGCGAATGACGGGAATTGTGCAAAGTGAAAAATCGCCTCAATTTGAAATATTTAAATTCTCAGAGCTTTTGATGTGAACGCAGCAGAACAATAATCACACAAGTATTGCGAGGTTAGATCCCCTTTCTTACAGGCTCCTCCTCCCTGGACTACCTCAAGAGTTATGTCCACCGTTTTTGGCGTAAAAGCCTTATTCAAGCTACCGTTGCCTGAACTATATCAGACACTTCACAACCAACCCGCCACATGGACACGACTCCATTTCCTGTTCAGCTCGGAGCCCAAATCCATGTCTGGTCTAGAACTTCTTCTCTGGAAGCGTGCGGCCTTCCCGCGACCGTTAGAAATGGCGGCGTCGTATGCTCCACTCCTCGGCCGCTGGCGATTTTTACATTTCAGAGCGGAAAAAGGTCCGTGACAGATCTCCGGCGTTCCAGAGGCAGCTGTTGAGCAGCTCTCGCCTCGCCGCTGCCGCCGCCGCGGAGGTAAAATGGCAGAGTATTGATCGGGAGGGGGTGGAAGATAGAAGACTTAACAGCCTGAGCACGGCGTGCCCTTGGGCAAAGTCACGCAACCACTGCTTTTTCCAATAATAACAATCTTTTAATAATAACCACGTAAAGCGGCGAGATGAGATTCTGCATGACGACCAACCGACCCCCCCGAGTTATAAGTGTAATGGGAAAAAAATAAATAATAAATGGCTTTGATTTCCACGAGTATAAATTAATTGTTGATTTGATCGCCAAGTGCCGGCGGTCGCCTCCGAGACGTTCGTTCACGACGTGTTACAAACGGCGACCGGCGGGAAAATTCGGCCGGTACGATTAAAATAAGGGGGCGACCGTAATTAAACGTCGTATTTCTCGTTATGCGTTCCCGTCCGCGCGTCCGTAAGCCGACGCGTTAACGGGCCGATGTTGTTTTAATAAGTCGAGTCTTGCCGCGGGGCCTCCGTGCAAATAATGAACCACTTTAAAATCAGGGCGTGATGAAATTACACACTTTAGTACACGTGAAAAAAAAAGAAGAAGAAGAAAGAATAATAACACACGCTTGGGGGAAATAAAGCGTATTTTGTTCACTCCAGTAAACATGGGAGTCAAAGCCGTGAGTGAGTTGTGAAAAGGTTACTGCCTCTGACATATTGAGCGGGGGAAGGTTAATCACAAGGCCGGAGAGGAGAGAAGCTGTGCCACATAGCTGGCATTTAATGAACTGTGCATTTATATCGAGAGGGTACGGAGACGAGTGCTTTCCATACAACCGCAGGTCTTATGTAACTCTGTAATGATGTTTATTCTGGTCACATGACATCTATTGCTTCTGTCCATCCTCCTCTGTTGCTCTCCTGAAGGTTTCTTCCCTTTATTCCCTGTGAAAGAGTTTTTTCCTGATCGATGTGAGAGGTCAAAGGTCAGGGATGTCGTGTGTGTACCGATTGTAAATTCAATTTCAGAATTTTTTATATTGGGCTTTATAAAATAAACTCAATTGAATTGCTTTGTTCACACTATAGAGGATGCACTCGTATGTTTAAAATACTGAAATACCAGAATCCACCTCTTAGTGAGGAAAAAAATAAGCATAACCCTGAACTCAGGGTCCTGTCAGCTTTGAGAAATAAAAAAAGCAATATCTATATTTTGTGTGGCAACTGCGGGTCAGTGCTTAGCAGGTCTGTCAGTTCAATCCCCCGCCTGGTCGATGTGTGACACTTAACCCTGAGTCTGTCCACGGCGTATGATTATAAGTCGATCTGGATAAAATGTACATTTTCTCTCACTGAACTTCCCAAAGTTACAAAAAAAGTTTTGAATTTCTTTCAGCATTTAGCAAGTTATTCCCAAGAGGGAACAAATGTCATTCCATTTAAGATCACTTTATGAGATCTGCTCCAGCTGGTTATGCCTCCTCGCCAACCACCCCGGCTAACCTTCATCTCGGTATCATAGCGTTTCAATTTGGTTCCCGGGGATTGAAATTTTTCTTTTCTCTCCGTTTTTTCTCCTCTCCATCTGCAGGCCGTTTCAGACGGTCGCCGCCTTTTTTTTCTTCTTTTTTCTGCGAGCGAAGTGAATCAAGGTCCGAAGCAGAAATGAGACGATACGGCGGAGAGGACTCGCGGTGCCTCGAAGGTTTTTCGGTTTGCCTGGAGGATAAAAAGCTGCCGCACGCACACACACACCGCCGGGGGGTTTTCAGGAATGCACTTCTTTTTTTTTTATACCGAAGGGTCAGCGAGGCTGAGTGCAAAAAACGAAAAAAAAGATACATTTCAATCAGATGGGATTGCTTTCACGGCGAAGGAATTTCAAAGTGAGCTCTCTTTTCAGGCGTCGCCCTCGTTTTGCATTCCACGCCGCCGCCGTGCGACCCGCGGTATCGCCTCCGTGTCAAGGTCTCGTCCTCTCTCTCTTTGTTTGTGCCTCTGAACGCCGTGTTTGATTTTTATCGGACAACGCCCCCCCCCCCCCTCCCCCCTCTCCTGGGCGGGAGCCGGGACCGACAATGGCTGTTTGTGTTCTTTGTACAGTACGTGTGTTTGATTCCGGAACGTCGATTGTCGGCGGGCGTTTCGCTCGACGCTCCCGACGGGTGTCCAGATTGCACTTTTCGCCTCCGCGTCGAGAGATGTCACGGAGCGATGCGCGAGCACACGCGCAAAAAAAGAAACACAAAAGCGCCGCGCCGACGCAGCGCAACGATCGATCCGTCCGACAACCTCTGCTCGGCGTTATTATAAGAAAAAAAAGGGATTGTGGGGAATCGATAGGCCAGCAGGCCACCCTGAAATGACCGCCGCCGGCGTACAGTCGCACATCGTTTCCACGCGCCAACGCCGCTATCTCTCGGATAGAGAAGAAGACGGAAAAAGGAACGGCAGGAAGTAGAAAGGAGGAGGATGAGAGGAGGGAAAAGAACGCTCCGAGGGTAGTCGCCCGCCCACAAGTCACAAGGGAGGACGCCTCGTGTGATGGATTTGTGGGTCATTTAATGACATTTCTCACAAACAGCGGCGACCGAACTTCTCGCAGACGGGCGACGGGCAAACAGCCGGCGCTCCGTCGGGATTCGTCGGCTTCGGCCTCACCGGAACGCGACCCGAGTCGGCTGATATCGTACAGCGGGAGCGTAGAAGGCCTTTTGAGAGAGTGTGTGAGTCTTTCTTGATTGAGCATGCGGCAATAAACCCCAAAATGTGATGCCAAACCCCAAAATGTGATGCCGTTTTGCTGCAGCAGAATGCAACGAAAAATGCAAAAAAAATGTTAAAAAAGGTTACGTTCAATGTGTTTTTTTAACGTTCAGTGTCAACTTTTCCAATTTATTTCTGGTGGTAGACGACCGGCGAGCAGTCAAGTTGCAATTTTTTTTTTTTTACGTTATTGCCCAATCGTTGTTTTGGAAGGTCGTCGGCATATTTGACCGCCAAATTCTCTCTTTCAATCATTTTATTTTAAGTTTTTTACAAGTTACACCAGACAACCAAAAACAACAACGAATAAATAAAAATGACACAGCATCATGAAAACCAACGACACGAACAATCAGAGCAGGATGAAATAAAACCGCCAAATTCTAATCGCTCCACCCTCCAGTCCAGCTGGACCTTTGTGCCAAATAAAAATAAAAATAAATCATTGCCAGATATTCAAATCCACAAGGATGGACCAGATGGACGGTTCATACGAATGGGAAACTAAACATAACGAGACTTTTTAATCTCACCTTCGACCCTTAAGATTATGCGACATCTATTATTTTGCAGTGGCACTTTTAAAATAATTCGTAAAAAAATGCTAATAATCTATTCTTCTGATTCTTTAAGACGTGTCAGACCGAAAAATGAATACAAAGGTGATGAAGTGTGAAGTAGAGGAGTGAGAAGAGTGAGGTTTGAGAAGAGCGTCTGATAGGTCAGGACGGAAGCTGTTGATTGGCTCTCCCGCATGTCCCGCCTCTTTACCTCTCTTCCTCCTCACTATGTGTCCCAGAGGCCCTCCAGATCCCCCCCCCCCCCCTCACTGACACTGAGCCACAGATTGGACCAGAGATAGAGAGAACTGAAGAAACACATTGTGGATGGGGGAGAAAGGGATGGAAAAAAGAAGGAAAAGAGGAGGTGTTTCACACACATATTATTCGGGCTGCTTCTCTACACACCCCGTGTGTTGGTGTGTGCTCCCCCACCCCTCCCCCCCTCGGCTGTGAAGAGGATGATGGGCGAGTGGGAAGGAAGACAGTGCGGCGGAAAAAAAGTGGAGAGCACGATGAAAAGGGGGGATAGAGAGAGAGGCACCAGGGATTTGGAGATCATGTCCAGGGGGGGGGGGGGGGGTGAAGAAAGAGAGACGGAGGGGTGAGTCGAGGAGCAAGGAAGGAGGAAGGAAATTGCAGCGAGGACGAGTAGAAAGTAGAAGACTGAAATAAGACGAGAGAGAGAGTAAAATGGAGGAGGAGGAGGAGAGCGCAGGGGCCACATATTGACTTTTAAAAGAGTGAGATGAGAGGAAACAGTATAGAAGTCGTGGAGATGGTGGGGGGGGGGTGGAGAGGGGGAGGAGAGAAGGAAATGCTGCAGAAAAGACGGGAGTTAATTTCAGAGAGTGAAAAAGAATGAGTTGACGAAAAAAGAGGGTGAAGAAGAGGGCGAAGAGGAGGGATTCAAGAGATGAATGAAGGCAGAGAGATGGAGGATGGGAGACGGAGACGGAGGAAGAGAGATGGAGGAACGGAGACGGAGGAAGGGAGACGGAAGAAAGGAGATGGAGGAAGAAAGATGGAGGAAGGGAGACGGAGGAAGGGAGATGGAGGAAGGGAAATGGAGGAAGAGAGACGGAGGAAAGGAGATGGAGGAAGGGAAATGGAGGAAGGGAGACGGAGGAAGAGAGACGGAGGAAAGGAGACGGAGGAAGGGAGGTGGAGGAAGGGAGGTGGAGGAAAGGGAGGTGGAGGAAGGGAGGTGGAGGAATGGAGGTGGAGGAAGGGAGGTGGAGGAAAGGGAGGTGGAGGAAGGGAGGTGGAGGAAGGGAGGTGGAGGAAGGGAGGTGGAGGAAGGGAGGTGGAGGAAAGGGAGGTGGAGGAAGGGAGACGGAGGAAGGGAGATGGAGGAAAGGAGATGGAGGAAGGGAGGTGGAGGAATGGAGGTGGAGGAATGGAGGATGCTACCATGACTGCAAAGAAGCAGCAACAGGCCGACAGGAAAGAGTCTCTCACAGCAGAGGGACATCAGCTCCTGTCTCCTCACCTCTGTTTAATAAAACATCAGACTGCACCGATCCATACACACCTAGACACACACACACACACACACACACACACACACACACACTGCTTTACATTCTGCACCATCGCTGCACTAAGAGCCGGAGGAGGAATGTGAGCCGATGTGTCATCTCTCCGTCCATCCAACCCTCCAGAGTTCCACTCCTCACCTCCTCGTCACCAAGCTAAACCAATCTGACAATATAAATATATATATATAAAAAACACATAATATATTATAAAGTCACGAGGGATCGCACACGCAAAGCGCTTTAAAAGTGTTTCGTGGACCAATTTACGCGCTGGCACCTCCCTCCCACATGGTGGGAAGCCCTTCGCCTCCTCTGGAGAGGAGGAGGTATCCCGATAGGAGGAGAAGGGAACAACAGATCTGTCGTGTTTTTTCATCCTTATTATTTCTTTCCTGCTAAGCGAGAGCGACGCCAGCCTCGGCATCGTTTCCCATCAGAGGAGGAAGGAGAACATGAGGAGCTGCAGTGCAGGAGAAAAAGGAGCAAACACTCATTAAAATGCACTCCAATTCAAACTCAACTCAACCATAAATCCAGTGTTATGATATTATGACGTCATCTTGGACTCTCTCTTGGGACACGAGATGTCCCATGTTTATCAGTTATTATGAGTTTTTTTTAATGATTTTATGTTGAGGCCTATATTTGATCGTAACCTGTATGTTTATTTTTTTTCATAATATTTGTTCTTCCTTGTATATCTGGCCACGGGGTTTAGAGGTAGCCTTAGCTGAGACTGACACCTTCACCTCTGGGTTGATTGATGGGTATGGTCACTGTTCAAATAAATACATAAATGAAAGTTAATGAATGCCTGAAGTATCCATGAGTAACGATCAGCGACTGAATATGTTTCAATCATTTAATATTTTCCTTCTCCTAATTATAATACACTCCATTTTTGGCTTGACTCATATTTTCGTACTTCTGGCCGTCATTCATAGTAACTTGTGAACTTGTATATATATATATATTACAACAGGCCCACAAGACATTTAAAAACAATTCAATTATATAAAGAAATGATATACATACATATATATATATATATTATTATTAAATTTAATAAATATATATATATATATATACAGGACTGTCTCAGAAAATTAGAATATTGTGATAAAGTTCTTTATTTTCTGTAATGCAATTAAAAAAACAAAAATGTCATGCATTCTGGATTCATTACAAATCAACTGAAATATTGCAAGCCTTTTATTCTTTTAATATTGCTGATTATGGCTTACAGCTTAAGAAAACTCTAAAATCCTATCTCATAAAATTAGAATATTTCCTCAGACCAAGTAAAAAAAAAGATTTATAACAGCAAAACAAAATCAAACATTTGAAAATGTCCATTAATGCACTCAGTACTTGGTTGGGAATCCTTTTGCACGGATTACTGCATCAATGCGGCGTGGCATGGAGGCAATCAGCCTGTGGCATTGCTGAGGGTTTATGGATGCCCAGGATGCTTCAATAGCGGCCTTTAGCTCATTTGCATTGTTGGGTCTGGTGTCTTTCAGCTACTTCTTCATAATACCCCACACATTCTCTATGGGGTTCAGGTCAGGGGAATTGGCAGGCCAATCGAGGACAGTAATGCCATGGTCAGTACACCAGTTACTGGTGGTTTTGGCACTGTGGGCAGGTGCCAGATCATGCTGGAAAATGAAATCCTCATCTCCATAGAGCTTTTCAGCAGACGGAAGCATGTAGTGCTCTAAAATCTCTTGGTACACAGCTGCATTTACTCTGGACTTGATGAAACACAGTGGACCAACACCAGCAGCTGACATGGCTCCCCAAACCATCACTGACTGTGGGAACTTCACACTGGATTTCAAGCAACTTGGATTTTGCGCCTCTTTTTGTGTCTTACCCTCCTGATGGAGGGTGTCAATGATGGTCCTCTGGACAGCAGTCAGATCAGCAGTCTTCCCATACTTGTGATTTAGTTTACTGAACCAAGCTGAGTGTTTTCAAGGCTCAGGAAACCCTTGCAGGTGTTTCGAGTTAATTAGACGATTCAAGTGATTTGTTTAATACCCTACTAGTATACTTTTTCATGATATTCTAATATTTAGAGATAGGATATTTGAGTTTTCTTAAGCTGTAAGCCATAATCAGCAATATTAAAAGAATAAAAGGCTTGCAATATTTCAGTTGATTTGTAATGAATCCAGAATGCATGACATTTTTGTTTTTTTAATTGCATTACAGAAAATAAAGAACTTTATCACAATATTCTAATTTTCTGAGACAGTCCTGTATATATATATAACTTGTATATATTAGAAAAGGGCCACACAAATATTGAAATAATATAAAGAAATGATATACATATATATTATTATTATTAAATTAAAAAATAAAAAATAAATATATATAACTTGTATATATTAGAAAAGGGCCACGAAACACTTGAAATAATATAAAGAAATGATATACAAATATATATATATATATTATTATTATTAAATTAAATATATATATATAACTTGTATATATTAGAAAAGGGCCACGAAACATTTGAAATAATATAAAGAAATGATATATATATATATTTATATATTTGTATATACAATTTATTTATACAATTTCATTTACAACATGCCCACAAAGCACGTAAAAAAATAATGTACAAAATAATATATATATATATATATATATAATTTGTGTATATTACAACAGGCCCACAAGACACTAATATAAGAACAATTATATTTATAAATCTTTTTGCTTTGAGCCCCCCAAGCTGAATGCCATCTAGTTCCATTACATGATAACACAACATATAACGTACAAATGAAAAGACAGACAACTCTAAGGCCGACGTCTCTAAAACTACACACCTAAACAATCTTGACTGATGAATACAACTACAGGTAAGAGACAATAAAGTGTATATCTTCTCAGGGGTTAACTCTCCCTTTAAGTATGGAACAATAAAATGAGCCATTTATTTACGCCTCGGCCCTTAAGAGGCCCCGTGGCGAGCTCGTTGCAGTGAGCACACAATACTCTCTAAGTACCTGCAATTAAAAGTATTACCCGACATTAGCTCAAAGCAGACACACCGAGAGTCCATTGGTGTTGTTTGGGATGCTTCGTCAAGTCCAAACGTCCTCTCCACCCAACCGACGCACTTGGATAGACTCACAGCCCAAGTCGTTCACACAGGCCTCCGGAGAGAAAACCCCAATTACTGCTTCTGAAGACACACACAGACACACACACGGCTACCGTAGAACTTCTCCATTGTACTCCGGCGTTGAGGAGCCGGGGAGTCGGCGAGAAAGAGAAGAAAAAAAAGCACGGGAAAGATAAAGATGGACGAGGGCGGGCGGGCGGGCGGCGAGGAGTTGTTCGTTTGAATTAAAGTGAGGTCAAAAGGTCGGAAAGCAGGGGGGATGGCTAATGATGGCACAGGAGACCTGAACTCAAGAAATAACCTCTGCCCCCCCGCTCGCCTCCCTTTCACTTCTCTTCCGTCTTTCGGGGAGAGTTTGTGTATCCGTCAGGGCATCGTTTGAACTCTCTTTCTCTCTCTCTCTCTCCCTCTCTCCCTCTTTCTCTCTCGCTCCCTCGTATTTTTGTGCTCCAATAACAGTTCAGTCCAGTTCCAAAGCACACATTATACAAATCCAAGGATTATCCGGGATGTGTTTTCTCTCGAGGGCTAAGACAGCTGTGCAGTGGGTCACTGGATCAGCCCGATCTGTGTGTGTGTGTGTGTGTGTGTGTGTGTGTGTGAGTTCAGGACAGATGGGTACACAGCAGATACCTTCAGTCCACTCCTCATGTTGGCTTTATATGTCGTGTAGTTTATGGTGATGATTTCTCTCCTCCCACACACCAATTATAATCAATCTCATCCAGTGTGCATCATGTGTCCGGCACGTCACAGTGTGTGTGTGTGTGTGTGTGTGTGTGTGTGTGTGTCTCTTTAAAGCTGCAGTTGTGGGTAATTGTTCCCAGCAGAATCAGTTTGTGTTTGCGGAAACAGAGATGAGGGTTCTGGAAAACACACACACACACTCACACACACACACACACACACACGCACACGCACACAGTCTATTAACACCTCAGCGGGCCCCTGCTTAACAAAGTGTAACAAACCACCGAGTTACAAATCGGGGTCCGTAAGTAACAACGATTGCAGCGGCTCGGCGTGTCGGCTCAGAGCGCCGCGGCGGCCGAGCGCGAGCTCTCGGGGCCGCGGGCGCGGACGCACACTCTGAGGGCCCAATTTAAATGATCTATCGCACACGCCGTGACGTGCAGGGCTTACGCCATTACACTTCTTCAAATGGTGCATCATCGCGCAAAAAGGCAAAGAGAGGAAGAGGGGAAGAGGGGAAGAGGGGTTGTAGTTAGTGTCTGAATTAATCATGGAGGGCTTTTGGGAGTTAACAGGAATTAGGAATTAAACCAGAGGGATATCTTCCTCTCCCTGAGAGAGACGTGTGCACGTCCACCTGGCACATTTAGAATGGCTGATTCAACACATTTAAGGAGACGTCGGTTTCCTGCAGTGGAAACGTTTTTTTCTGAAAGGATAAACAGAAATATCTATGGATTGCCCCGACGCCCAAAATAGGATAAGTGGTTCTATAGATTTAAGCCGTTGGGAATCTGACGCAGCCACTCCGGACATAAATCGTTACCTCTACCTGCGTGGAAATGCTGGGTTCAAACATAATTTATAAGAGACGCGAAACAAAATAATAAAAGAAAATTAAATAAAAGAAAAAAACATTAAAAAGAAGAAAAAAATTAGAAGAAAATAGGATTGCAAATTAATAATAAATGAAATAGAAACTAATAAATATCCGAATTAATAAAATAAACATCTAAAAAATATAAGACATAATAACAAATAATAATAGTCTCACCTTAAGACCGATGGAAGCACATGGGCAGAGCGTGGGTTGTTAGATAGGACCCTCGGTTGGGTCACATAAATGTTCTCCACTACTTTATCGTTGTTTTTGATATTTGCTGCTGACGTGTACGAAGGCCCACTGAGGCCACCCAGGACACTCTGGTATTTGACCTGCGTGACCTTTCACCTGTTAGTGTTAACCCTCCTGTTACCTTCGGGTCAATTTGACCCCATTCAATGTTTAACCCTCCTGTTACCTTTATATTTACAGACATATTTTTACCTATATTTACAGACATATTTTACCCTCGGGGTCAATTTGACCCCAGCAATTAAAACCTCCAGAAAATTATTAGAATTAATATTGTTTTCCAAGTTTAAGTGTGAGGTACTTTATGTTTGTTTGTTGACTACCTAAATAGCCCTTTAAATATATAAAAAAGTTGATATTTCTTATATGTTTGACACAGTGAAAAACAGCCTGGAGTCAAATTGACCCGAAAGAACACCGACATTAAACATTGAATGGGGTCAAATTGACCCTAAGGTAACAGGAGGGTTAATAAGGGACATTTCAGTCTCCTGTGTTATCGATAGGCAGCAACAGCTGTGCCCATCAGCCCTCATGTGGAACAAAGACGATGCTAGATGAATGCTAAGGAGAAGCCAACGAGAGGAGTTATTCCACTTTAATACAACGGTTGGTATTAGTCTGTTCTGGAAGTGTGAACCGAGAATGTTCCTGAACATGTGAGTGTGTGTGAATGTCTCCGGGCTCCACCTGAGCGCCTCATTCTTGGAACCAGCGTGCCAGAAAATAACAAATCTTCAATAAACAAACATTCTAATTGCATGTAATTGCTCACTCTTCCATTTATTTTGGTCAAATTACTGTTTTCAAAGTCAATAATTAGCTTTCAGATTAATTGATATTGAAACAAAATTGATTGTGGAATGAAAGCATTTTTTATTTCCAGCTATTAGCTTTTAAAATCAATAAAACTATGTATTGATTGAGAAAGAAAACATGTTTTTTTAATAGTATATGCTGATAAGAATGATGCTGATGGGAATGATGCTGATGAGAATGATGCTGATGGGAATGATGCTGATGAGAATGAAGCTGATGAGAATGATGCTGATTTGTTTTGTTTTGTTCTGTCTGTCCTACCTGTACTACCTGTACTAGGTGGGTACACAAGAAATCTATAAATATAATTTTTTTAATACGTTTTAATTGTTGATAGTTGTTTAAAAAATATAACAACAATAAATAACCACAGATAAATAAGAATAACATTTAATATGACTGTCTGATTTATGTTTTTTGGTAATTTTTGTGACAATTGCTCATTTACTGTAAGCCTAAATAAGTATATATATTTTTTAACAAAGGTTAAAAGTTTCAAAAAGTGCCCTCAATCTATTCGTTTTAAATGCCCCTGGATATCAGTCAGTCGTGGAAAAATTGCCCGCTATAAAATGTGTAAATGTCTCCCCTGATCCCTGATGAGAGCGGTGAGACTCTTTTCACAGAGTGATTCAACCCATTGTTGGAACAACATATTAATTAGTGCAGCTTTAATTTCCCCTGGACAGAGAAAAAAAAAAAGTATTAATTGATTCTCTTCCACAAATGATATTTGAACCAAATATTCAAAGAGAAAGTGAAAAAAGGGTAATAACATGACCTCCCTTTGC